>NC_135535.1:60378463-60687109 GCF_045843805.1 Urocitellus parryii | reverse complement strand
TTCACATAAATCTGTGTTGTTTCCATGTCTTTGCTATTCTCAATTTTGTTGCAATGAACACAGAAATGCAGATTTTTCTCTGGGATACTTGTTTCTATTCTTTTGGAAATATGAAAAAAAGTGGATTTCTAAATTATGCAGCTATTCTATTGCTAGTTTTCTGAGGAAACTTCATAACATTTTCTATAGTAACTATCTCAGGTTACATTCCCATCAAAAGGGTGCACAGATTCCAATTTCTCCACGTCCTTATCAAAACACATATTTGCTGCTGCTAATATATATCATAAGAGATATAAGGTGACATTTTATTGTATTTATATCTTAATATGAGCTGTTAGCTAGCTGAATAGTCAAGTTTTTTTTTTCTTATTGTATGAATCCAAACACCCAAGAATTCCAGTGTAACAAATATTGCACTTTATCCTGTAACTGATTCCAGTTCACTGCAAAGGAAAAATTCACTGCTATTGTGTGCCTTACCTCAAAAATGTTGGGTCCTAAGAAATTTTTAATTTAATAATATTTTAGGTGAATCAATGGAGTTGAAGAATGGAGAAAAGAGAAAGAAACCTGGCCAGGCAAAGCAGTTTTTCAGATCGTGACAGTTCTAGGCCATAGAAATGTGATGACATTATTTTTCCTTTACAAAAGGTGGGTTTATTTATTTATCTCTATGGCAAAATTTTTCTCTAGAAACACAATCACTGAATTTGATTATGAAAAATACAGAACTAGATGCCTAAATTACATCCTAATGTAAATAAAAGAGATGAATAGAAGTAATACTATGAACATGAAAACGCTTTAGCACTAATTCCATCCTGGTTATATCAGCAAATGTACTTGGAGTGTCAGTGTGACAGAAATGGTTTGGGGATATAGATAGAAAAGTAAATTAAATAAAGAAGAAAAAAAAGTATATTGGTTACAATCACAACATTTCATAGCAATTCTAATCTTCCAGACATTGCAGAGAGAGCCTTTTAGCTATGAGTATTACTTAACATATTCTCTACTTTTAGAAGGATGGAACACATTACAATTACATAAAGATAAATTAAATTATTTCTTCAAACATTATTAAACATGTGTTATATAACAGATACTGTCTTTGTAGGCACAAAATATACAACAGAAAAGAACAATTTTCCCTGTTTTTAGAGTACATTTTCTATTGATCCCCAAAATCTAATAATCTTGAGAATATTCAGGTACTCTTGGGCTTCTTGAATGTGTCTGTTCATATTATCTATGTGGATCATTATCGATTTTAGTAAGAATAAACAAAATTTAATCTTTGGGAAGATTAAATTTTTAGACATGTAATAGGAGGTAAAAGTCTCAAAAAAGAATAATATCAGAAATCAAATTATTTAGTAGATGGTATAAGCACCAAAAAATCAGAAGGTGAAATAATTGCAGTATCAAAAAGTGATATATGGGAAGCCAATACTGTAAAAAGGGTGGGAATCCCAAGTTCCTAACAAGGAATAAGCCAGGAAAGAGTTAATCAGAAACTAGAAAGAAAACAGCAGCTGCAGAGAGACAATTAGTTATGAAGGGTAAAGGAATGGGTAGTACACAGAATGGGGAAAACCCTAGAAAAGGAGAATCTTTAAAGTTTAGAACTGGGCATATTCAGGCCTTTTGTTTTGAAAAGTATTCAAAATGAAAGCTTAATTTGAAGCACATGTAAAATAAAAACTTTGTACCAACTGACCAGAATAGGCATTAAAGAAGTATAAATCTCCCCAGTTCATAGACAATGCTGCTTTGTTTTTTTCTTAAATTTGGTATAAAAGCCAAATATGAAGAAAGTTAAGAGCACAAAATATTGTTTCTACTTTAGAGAAATTTATATGAACATACAGGAGAAATGTAATTACCGTGTACAGCATAATATAATGTGATAGACTCCATGAATGGGTAAACAACAGGTACTTGGAAACACCACAAAAGTATCATATGCTTTGGTTTCATGAATGAAGATTTCCTGAAAGAACTGATACCTATGGGGAACTCTGAAGGACTAATAGGCATTAATCAAAAGTTAGCCTGTGCAGAGGAGAAACCATGTAGAAAATATGAGGAATTTCAAGTTGTCAGTGTTAGTGGAACTCAAACCATAAAGAAGACAGGTAAGAAAATAAATAGTGTTGAAATGAGAAAATCAAAGAAGGTATTTTCCATTAGCCTGGCAGGTTAAACAAAAAGAAAATTCTTACTATATCAAAAAATAATTAACATAGGAAGAAGATAAGGTAGATCATTTAGAGGATATGATAATTGAGATGTGGACACACAACTTGTTGTGTTTAGAGCATCCTCAGATTTGGTATCTGTGGAGTATCCTACAGATATCAGGGATGACCCATATGTTTAATGATATTTTTATAGAAAATAAAACTGAATCAGTTAAATCATTCATGAATATATAAATAAAAATAATAACAAATAGAACACAATAAGCAAGATGTCTCAAAATACAATATTAGAGAACTCAAATATTTCATATATCAATAGAGAAAAGAAAGCTAAAAAGAGAGACACTGAAAATAATAATGTAAACCTAGAAAGAAAATAAAAAAAGATGCCATGGGATCAACTTAAAGAATGACCAAACTTTGGTTGTTAATGCTGTGGAAATTTCAGGCAAGATAAAACTAAAATGTAACATTGGCATCAACAGAAATTAAGTCTTTGGAGGTGCTCGGAAAGCTATAGGGAATTGCAAGTGAAAGTCCCGCACCATCAGTTAAAACCTCAATGGATTGAAGATGAACTGAGGAGCAATGAATGTTTTCAAATGAATTTACAACATCAGGAAAAATATACAGCCAAGAAGGCTATACTTAGCAATATTAAATATAAATTAATGTCTGGGACTTTGAGAGAAAAGGGGTCACAGTCAAGTACTTGAGCATAAATGTATGCATAAGAAAGCACTCTTTTGTATATATCTTGCACATAATATTTTCTCACCCTATAGGTAAAATCTTTGTACATCAAAATGTCCATAAGTGCTAGAGTTTCCACTATCAGATATCTTCTTTTGGTCACTGTCATTTATTTGTTTCCAGGAAAAAATATATATTATCCTTACAACAATCACCAGGTCGTAACAAGTGAAGAGAATCCATGCTCTTAGTTACCTAGTTATGCCCTATATCCAAGGTTTGCCTTGGACAAAGAAATGTTAGCCATCCATAAAATGACATATTTCACTAACCCATCTGGAAATCCAGTCTGTGTAATGATTCATATGTGACTAATTAATCTGACAAATTGACTACATTTGCAAATTCAAAGGGGTCATAAATGAATAAAAAAATGGACTGTTTTACAATAACATAAAAACTTAAGGAACTCTCCACTGTTCAAACACATAAAATTCATGAAAGTTGCTAGAATAGCAAAAATATTGATTATGATGTAAAAGGAAAAGATAAATGTCTGATTTGCTGGACTTCTATATGCACACCTTTCTGTTGTAGAATTTGAATGTTTCTCTTCATACAATCTTGGATTAGGTAAATATCAGTGTTCTATGATGAGGAACTATACAGCAATAACCACTTTCATCCTGCTGGGACTGACAGATGACCCTAAACTGCAAGTTCTGCTTTTTATCTTTCTGTTGCTCACCTACATGTTGAGCGTAACAGGGAACCTGACTATTATCACCCTCACACTGGTGGATCCCCATCTGAAGACACCTATGTACTTCTTCCTCAGAAACTTTTCCTTCCTAGAAGTTTCATTTACTACTGTCTGTATCCCTCGATTCCTGTACAGTTTATCAACTGGAGACAATACTGTTACCTACAATGCTTGTGCAAGTCAAGTATTTTTTGTTTTTCTCTTTGGAGCAACAGAATTTTTTCTCCTGGCAGCCATGTCCTATGATCGCTACGTGGCCATCTGTAAACCCCTTCATTATATGACCATCATGAACAACAGAGTGTGCACCTTATTAGTCCTCTCCTGCTGGGTAGCTGGCTTGATGATTATTGTCCCACCCCTTAGCATAGGCCTCCAGCTTGAATTCTGTGATTCTAATGCCATTGATCATTTCATCTGTGATGCAAGTCCCCTCCTAAAGATCGCATGCTCAGACACATGGATATTAGAACAGATGGTTCTATTTGTGGCTGTATTTGGTCTCATTATTACCCTAGTCTGTGTGGTTCTGTCCTACACGTACATCATCAGGACCATTCTGAGATTCCCCTCTGTTCAGCAAAGGAAAAAGGCTTTTTCCACCTGCTCATCCCACATGATTGTGGTTTCCATCACCTATGGCAGCTGCATCTTCATCTACATCAAGCCTTCAGCAAAGGAAGAGGTGTCTGTAAATAAAGGTGTCTCAGTTCTCACCACTTCTGTAGCTCCCTTGTTGAACCCTTTTATTTATACCTTGAGGAACAAGCAAGTGAATCATGCTTTCAATGACTCCATAAAGAAGATTGTGTTTCTCTCAAAGAAGCAGGACTTTTGATAAATCAAAGGAAATAAAACATTCTGTGACTGTTTTACTGTTGCTTTTAACTTATTTCATTGTTTCCTTTCTACATTTCAGTCATATTAGCCTTCTCAATGACATTTAATATTTCATCCTGATCTCATGCTTATTAAACTCTTTATTACTTTGAATCAAATTCAAACATTGTGTTTTCTTTCATTGTGAATCTAAAAATATAATTTCCATGGAATTAAATTTTTCTCCACTTCTGAGCTAGGAAAAGAAAGAAAATAATATTTTAAATTGTACATATTATCGTGTTAAATTATATGCCAATAATACTAGTTACTTTCTTACTGTAATACAGTTATAAAATGAATAGCACAAATGCTTATTCAAAACATAAAAAATAGCAGAGACATGCTAACATATATTAAACCAAATAAGACATTTCAGGCCTATCACACTAATTAGGAAAGGAGACATCAACAGGAGTTTATGATTAATCAGAATTGAAGATGTCTTTAAAATTACTTGTAAACTTACTTGCTATTTACTTATATAAAAGAGCAATATCACTTAAAAATAAACTTAATTTAAAGCAATATAAATTTAAAATCACTTACTATAAGTTACTGATTCATAATAGATGCATGAAACTTAATTGGAACTATAAATTTTAAGTTACAAAAAAATGGAAAAATTAATGAAATCAACACAGAAATATAGGGAAAAATTAAAGATATTAATGATTTTTAATGAGCAAAATAGGAAAAACATAAGGGAATATAAATGGTGATATAGGGTTCAAGAGAACAATGCATAAAATACTCAAAAATTAAAGAGCCTAGAGTTTGAAGCTATTAACAGTGTACTTGTCATTTAACAAAAAAGAAAAAAAACCCAACTATATATTGCATGTAAAATGCACAACTTTGAGGTAAAGAAATCCACAGGCTTAAAGTAAAAAGACAGAAATTAAATTCTGTGGAAATGGAGCCTGAAAACAAGCAGGAGTAGCTGCTCTCATATTTAACAAAGCAGACTTCAAGACAAAATTAATCAGAAGAGACAAAGAAGTTCTCTTCACACTGTAAATGGAGCAACCCAACACAAAGATATCATAATATTAAATATTTATGCCCTGCAAAGTTTTCGAAATAGTAACTAAAGAGCCTCTGGATTCTACTGATGTCTGTTATGATATGTCCTTTTACTTCTATGATTGTATCTCTTCTCTCATCTCTCATTTTATCTCATCTTTCTCTTTATTTAGTTAGTTTGGCTAAGGGTCTTTTATCTTGTTTATTTTTATAAACAATCAAATCTTTATTACATCTTCTTGTACTTTTTATTTCCTATTTCATTAATTTTTTTCTCAGATCTGAACTATTTACTTAATTCTACTTGTTTTAGAATTGGTTTGCTTTTGTATTTCTAGGATCTTGAGATGCAACATTAGATGTTTATTTGGGATCTTTCTGGGTTTGGGGTTTGTTTATTTTGTTGTTGTTGTTTTTATATAGGTACCAATAGCTATAAACTTTCCTCTTACAACAAACTTCAAAATGTCCCAGTGATTCTGTTCTGATCTATGTCTATTCTCATTTTATTCTAAGAATTTATTTATTTAGAGAAAGAACATTAGAGTAACAGACCACATGGCCCCTTCATCTTCTTGCTCTTTAATGTCATGATCATCATGGCATCTTCTATTGGTGATTCAATTCTGGATGTAATGTGTATGGAGATGTTTTTGTCAATAGGAAGGAACAAGGCAGGTTTTGCTTGTTTTCCACTGCTGGTGTTTAAAAATGGAGATGTGATATTCACGCCACTGGAATTATGCAAACTTCACTACCATAAAAATACAGAATATTGCTGCTTTTTTTCTAGAGTTTCTGCTAAAATAATTTAAAACCCTCTACCTAGTTAATTTGATAACAATAATGTATAAAGAAGGAAAACTGGACCAGAGTTGTAAGCAATTATGCATGAAAAGAGAAGTGAAGACTTCCTGAAGTTAGATCATTAAATGTAAAATTGCTGATGAAGAAAGAAGTATGTAAATCAGTTATATTTTTCAAAATGGAGCCATTTTTCTTTCTTTTCTCCTCATGCTTAGAACATTTCTTTCTCAAATATCATGGTTACTAGAATTCAAAGATCCACTGAAAGCACATTTTGGTACAATTGCATGTCAAATCTTGGTAGACAGAAGAATACATTCTGGTCTTTGAGGGTATTGCTATCATTGAAATAAAATGTGTGTTAACAAATAATTCATACTGTTGATACAAGTTAATTGCATTATTATGTTTTGATAAGACAAAGCAAGTAGCACATCTCACTGTTCAGAGATCTCAGGATGAGTATCCAATTAACTCAGATCACCACCCTCCTTGCTTAGGATGAGGTTTCAGTCTGCTTCCAAGTTTACTTAATTAACATAGTTACCTGTCTCATTTAGTTTTTGCTTGCAGGTTTTTTGTTTTGTTTTGTTTTGTTTTTGTTTTTTTTTTCTTTTTTCTGGCTACCATAGTTGACCTAGTTATCTATTTGGGAAGCCAGGGTAGAAACGGTATTTCATAGTAAACAGCTGCCTTGCCTTCCCTGTTTCACTGTCTTGGGATCACTATCTTGCTTGAAATATATCAGTAGACAATTAGTTACACTCCCATTGTTTAATTCCAAAAATTTAATCAGCTTTTAGTATTAATACTAACTATATTTGTATCTGAGATCAGGGAAAAGTTGGTCCACATGTAACTTGACTTCAATTACATCTAAATAAACATTAGTGTCTTATTCTACTTGTGGTCCCATAACAAAATACCTCAGACTGGATAATTTATAATAAGCACAAATTTATTTTCTCACATTTATTCTAAAACAAAGGTGCTGGCAGGTTCAGTTTTACAGTGAAGCCTACTTTCTTCTTCCAGGAGGCACCTTGTGACTGCATCTTTAAGAGGGGAGGAATGTTGGGTCCTCACCTGGCAGAAGGTGGAAGGTGAGAGAACCAAATGCTGAATAAAGCCTCTTTCATGAGGACCTCAATCTCATTCACTGGACAGGAGCCCTCATTGTCTATTCACTTTTTAAATGTCTGACTCTTATGATAATAGTAACCATTATATTTCAATGACTAAATTTGGGAGAGTACACATTCAACCCATAGCTACTAACTTTTTTCTTTTTCAAAATTTAAATAGTTGTGTTTATTTACTTTAATATTCTATTAGCTGTATTTAAAATGTTATAATTTCATTCCACACATATTTTGGATATCAAGACTTTTTATAGGTAAATGGAGGGTATGTAGGAAAACCACAGTTTTTATCACTTTTTAGTGAATCAAGGAATTAGAATATTTAATAAATTACTCTTTTGCACATATTATTTGATATTTTGAGAAATTCTAATTCTAGACCCATCTACTTTCCACTTCTGTTAACTCAGTCTCATATTTATTACCCTTCTCATTCAACAGAGAAAATGGATTTAAATTATTTAATCATCAATTTCGAGTATCATGACACCCATTCTCCCTTTTATTTTTTCATTGTACTTCTTGACACCATCAGCCTCCTCCATAAAACAATACAGTTCCACTGGAAAAATTATCTTTTTGCTCTTGTTCCTATTGGTTAATAATGGATATATATTGGACATGTAGTAATCCAATATATATATATATATATATATATATATATATATATATATATATGGAATTCTTTCTCTTTCCCAGCCAGTGGATCAATTAGTAAGATGATATAAATATGGAATCAAAATGAAGCGAGGAAAAAATAGGACAATTTATCTTTCTGGGTATTAGGAATGTTTCAAAACTTATAGACTAAAGATGGCTCATTTTCTTCCTTTCCAAGTGAAGAAATAGGATAAGTTCTAAAAACAAATTGAAATAGTTGATTGTTTATTAAGTCACAAAATGGCTAATTACTTGGAGTAAAATTACATATCCTTATATATTATACCAAATTATAATTCATATAGGACACAGATGTAAATATAAACTATGTAAGTAATAAAATCACTGGAAGAAAATATAAATAACATGTATGCCCAGATCAGGGTCAAAAGAAAAGGTTAAATAATGCTGGTAAATTTAGAAATCATGAATCAAAATCAAGAATATATATTATGATATAAGAACAAATTCTTCTAAATATCAATTATATCATTAATATTAAATATTAAATCATGAAATAAGATTTTCTAAGATATAAGACTTCTAAAGCAATAAAAATTAGATGTTAAGGACATGCAAATATCTTAGGAAAGGTAAGAATTCAGCAAATATTTTTATCCCAAAACAGCTAATAGGCAGGAAGATTGTATTAATTAAGAATAAAATACAGGGGCTAGGGATATAGCTCAATTGGTAGAGTGCTTGCCTCATATGCACAAGGCCCTGGGTTCAATCCCCAGTACCACAAAAATAATAATAATAATAATAATAATAATAAAAAAATTACAGGGCTGGGCTTGTATAAGCTCAGCGGTAAAGCACTCAACTAGCATCTAGCTTGTGCAAAGCCTAGGTTTGAGGATCCTCAGGACCACATAAAAATAAATAAAGGTATTTTGTCCAGCTAAAACAAAAAGAATAAATTACAAATACAATTGAAGAAATTTTTATATCATTAGCAATCATCAAAATGTGAATAAAATGAACAAAACCCAAAATATTATTTGAATTATATATACTAAATAGATAATGTTTAGTAGGTGTGTGTATGTATATATATGTGTGTGTATATATATATATGTTTATATATATATACATACACACACATATGCATCTTGACCTTGGTACTATAACACATATCATTCTCCAAGGACACAATCCTAATTCCTATGTGCACTAGCTAGCTTTTGTTTTGTCAATAACTTAAATTACATTTTACTTTCATTAATGACATTGAAGCAGGGTCACCAAGGTTACTTTTTTATTAAACTTAATTAATCCCTCCTGATACAGGATGACCATATAAAAGATTCTCCATCATGCCTGTGGTGAAACTCTTAAAGGACTCACCCTATTTCAATCTTATTGAGATTGTACCCTTAGCTTTTTAAAAATCAGAGAGAATTTCTTGTTCTCCCCAGCCAATTTAGTACTCTTTTCTTCTCTTTAGACACATGGATTTGCAGAAATAGTTTTCTTTTAAATTTTAACCTGATAATGGGATTTGACAACTGTTAGACATCAGGATATAAAATTTGAGGTTGGTGTATCTATATTTCTGCTGCTCCCTTTGAGTGCCAGTTCAATAAGAAAACATGACTAAATTATATCCACATTACTACTAATAAATTTTACTTAGTTGTGAATTGCATTAACGAGACTGTGGATACAATAAAAATAATGCCTGAATAAAAGACTAAAGTGTAAGTAGCTTTCATATTTCTCAAGTCATTTTTTTTGAAGTTTGGTTAAATGAAATTTTTCCTGTCATTATTGGATATAGATAATACAAAAATTGATATTGGTATGTGTTTGTGTGTTAATTTAGTTTTTAAGGTTATGAGAAATTAATTTCATTACTTGAATGTCATTTCTGTTTTGAGATTATTAACCACAGGCACAAGAAGATTTTTAAGCCTATTTATGAACTGAGACTATGTCTGAGTAATAAAATGTTCAAATACAAAAAGTATACCCACACAGTTATGAGACTAAGTAGGTACTGTACTGTGTAAAAGCTATTAGCTAATATCTACAACTTTTTAAATAACTCATTACCTTACTTTCCTTATTTTTTCACATGATCTATAAGAGAATTTAGATGAAAAGCTCTGTGACCAGTTGAACAGATGAAATGCCTAGTCTGAGTAATTATGTCATAATGCTCAAAATTTGTACTGAAGTGTCAGTGAAACACAGCACCGCTTCTTCTATTAAAGGAATTATCTTCACTATGAGTGTAACGCCTTCTTTGTAGACCACAAGAGTAAAGGACTTTCCTCAAGTAAAGAATATGTCCTGGTGTTTGTCTGTCAATATCTATGATATGATCATTCATATTCAGAGAAATATATTCTAGGACATGATTAAGATATGCATCATATTGCATAACATAGGGTCTGATATCAAAAATATCACAATTTAAGTAGGCAGATTGGTAAATAGCAATACAAAACAGCTCTGAAATAGAGGTGATGGCTCTAAAACTGCAGTGGAGGTGTAGCAACTTCTAGCAACTTCTATTGGAATCGAAATCATATGTTAGGACCTACTCTAGATGCAGTACGGAAAAATGGATTAAAATGATCAAAACAGAAGACATGAAGTCCAGTTAGAGAATTAATGTTTCCTTCTGAGTGTAAGATCAAAGATAGAAGTGAGGTGGAAGTATAAAATGGAAAGTATGAATTGTGTTTATAATATATTAAGCGTCTTTAAGAATGTAGAGCCTAAGGAAAATGGTCATTATTTAGATGTGCTCAATCAGGTGGGATAACTTTTGAGGGAAATCAAGACACTTTGGGGTTTGGCAAGAAGAATGACATTAATAATTATACAAAAATAATGATTATGTGCCGTGTCCCCTCGCCAGCAAAGGAAACACGACACAGGATTCTTCCTTCAGCAGTTTATTCAGGCCTTTGTTTAGACATGTCTTTTAGCTTGTTTCTCTCTACTACTACTACTACTCCTACTCCTACTACTACTACTACTACTACTACTACTACTACTACCACTACGTGCCCCAGCCTTAATAAAGCAGATAAAGCCCCAATGCACAACTGCCACGTGGATCTTTCTCATAGGGTGTTTTACAGCTACGTGCCAACTCTCCCAAAATAAGGAGTTGTTTATCACAGGCCACGGCGCTTATCAGCGCCATCTTGTAATGGCGGCCACAGTACACAGAAATGGCTCACCACAATTATGGACTACTAAATTAAAAAGCCATTTTTTTTTGTTTCAGAAAATAAAAGCCAGAGTAGTTAAACACAGTAAAACATGTAGAGAACTGTAGCCTGCACAGAAATTAAAAGGGTGCATATAGGGATAATAATGTATCCCAATGGTAGAGTACATGCCAACAGGCACAATGCCCTGGGTTTGACACCCAGCACTGAAATAAAGAAAAAGAAAAAAGGAGTATAAACACATATTGACAAGGTGAATTTATGATTTGATTTGGAAGCTTTATATAAATACCATGTCCTTTGAAATACAATGATTGAATGTATGTAAATCTGGGCTACACTAAATCAATATAACTTGTGTCAAGATTTTTATTATATTGCAACAAACTACTTATAAATAAAAGAGTTTTATACATTAATTGTTACCAGAAAGTATAAAAATAAGAAACTATTATGAAATATTAAAGGGTCAGAAGAAATGGCCAATATCCAGAATTTTTCTGTATTTATAGTTATTAAATTTAAAAAATATATATTTTTTCATTTTTGTTAACATGTATTAATTGTACATATGAATGGTGTTGTGTGTGATATTTGCACTAATCAAATCCAGCCTCTGTTTCTCTGCCCTTGCACCCACCATTCCCAATCTCCAGTATTCACTATTCTACATTTCAGGTTGACAATTTTTGGCTTCCATTTGTTAAAACATGTAGAAATTGTCTTTCTGTGTCTGGCTTTTTACATTAACATAATACACATCCTAATAATTTCATCCATTTTGTTGCAAATGTCAAGATTTCATTCCCTTTTATGGTTGAAAATATTCTGTTGTGAATATATGACACATTTTCCTTACCCAGTCATCTATTGATAGGCACCAGACTGATTCCTTATCTTAGCTATTGTGAATAGTGATGCAATAAACCTGGACAGGTAGTTATTTCTTTGGTGAGTAGATTTCAATTCCTTTGACTGCGTACGCAGAAGTGGCATACCTGGATCATAAGTTACATCTATCTTTAGTTTTTAAGGACCCTCTATACTGTTATTCACAATAGCTCTGCTGGTTTACATCCCTAAGAGTTCCTTTCTCTCCACAGCCTTGTCAGCATTTGGATATTTTGTTTGTATTCTTGCTTTTTGATAATAATTCTGACTATAGTGAGATTGTATCTCATTATAATTTTCATTTGCTTTTCCTTCATGGGAAATCCCTAGTGATTTACTCCTCTGTAATTCCTAATATTTCTAATATATGCTTTTTTTATTCAGTGATTATTTTGTGTGTGTGTGTATGTGTGTGTGTGTGTGTGTGTGTGTTTCTTTTACTGTCAGTCTGGTTAGAGCTTTATTAGTGTCATGCATCTTTCAGAAGTCAATTTTGAATTTCATTGATTTTTCTCTATTTCCTTTTTCATTTTTCAATTTTGTTGACTTTATTGTCCTTATTATTGTTTGTCTTAGTATGCATGGAGTTAATTTCATCCTTTTTTTATCGTACCTCATTCTCAAAGATTATAAGTATCTCTTTTTCTTCTGTTTCGGTACTTTGACTTTTGGCATGCAGATTGCCTAAAACATCAAATTCAGTTATGATCAATCACACAGAAATAACAACATTCATTTTGTTAGGACTTACAGATGATCCACAGCTGCATATTCTGGTTTTTATCTTTTTATTCTTGACATACATTCTGAGCGTCACTGGTAATCTGACTATTATACTTCTCACCCTGATGGATTCCCATCTTAAAACACCTATGTATATTTTTCTTTGAAACTTCTTCTTAGAAATCTCATTCATAATAGTCTGTGTTCCCAGATTCCTCTACAGTATATCAACTAGGGATAACACCATAACTTACAATGCTTGTGCCAGTCAACTATTTTTTATTGGACTTTTTGAGGCCACATAGTTTTTTCTCCTGGCCTCCATGTCCTATGATTGCTATGTGGCCATCTGCAAACCCCTTCATTACATCACCATCATGAACAACAGAGTCTGTGCCATCCTAGTCTTCTCTTGCTGGATCTCTGGGCTGGTGATCATCATCACACCTCTCAGCATGGGCCTCCAGCTGGAGTTCTGCGACTCCAATGTCATCGATCATTTTGGCTGTGATGCATCTCCTCTTTTTGAGATCTCATGCTCAGAAATGTGGTTTCTAGTGCAGACTATTATTATTTGTGCAGTGTTTACTTTCATTATCACACTAATAGGTGTGATTCTTTCTTACAGAAACATCATTAGGACAATTCTCATATTTCCTTCTGCTCAGCAAAGATAGAAGCTTTTTCTACCTGCTCCTCCCTCATGATTGTGGTTTCCATCACCTATGGCAGCTGCATCTTCATCTATGTCAAGCCTTCAGCCATAGAACAGGTGGACATCAATAAAGGGGTATATGTGCTCCCTACATCTGTTGCTCCTTTGTTAAATCCATTTATTTATGCGTTGAAGAACAAGCAAGTGAAACAAGCTATCAATGACACAATCAAAGAAATTGCCTTTAACTTACACAAGTAGGAGCATGCTGGATATAAGCAATTAAATGAAAATGACAAGTTAGTTCCTTTACGTCTTTCTTGAAGTTCTAACTAGATTTGAATTTCCCTGATGGCTTATCATGTTGAATTTTTTTTTCATGTAATTGTTGTCTACCTGTATTTTTCCTTTTGAGAAGTATTTGGTCAGTTTATTTGCCCCTTTATTAGTTTTTTAATACTGAGATTTTTTGAGTTCTTTATATATTCTGGATATTAGTTCTCTGTGTCAGAAGAATAGCTGGCAAAGATTTCCTCCCATTCTTTCAGATTTTAATTTCATTCAATTCTGTCCTTTGCTGTGCAGAAGCCATTTTATTTGATGCCACAAATTTATTATTTCTCATTTCCTGAGTTATAAAGCTCCTATTCAAAAAGTCTTTCCCTGTACCTATATGTTGAGGTGTTTTCCCTACATTTTCTTCTAAAAATTGAAATGTTTCTGATCTTATATGTTTGAACCATTTTGAGTTGCCTTTTGTGAGAGATATGAGTCTAGTTTCATCTTCTATATATGGATATCCATTGCTATTTACATCAATTGTTTAAAAGGTTCTCTTTTCTCCAATGTATATTTTTAGTATCATTGTCAAGATTAGATGACTGTAACTGTTTTTGGTTTGTCTCTGTGTCTTCTAGTCTATTCCATTGGTCTATATGTCTGTTTTTATGCCTGTATCATGGTTTTTTGTTACTGTGTCTCTGTAATATAATTTGAAATCAGGTATTGAGATGCCTGATTTTGGCTTGAAGATTGCCTTGTCTGATATGAGAGTGGCTTTTAGGTTTCACTTGAATGGAGTATCGTTTTCCATCCTTTAACTTTCAGTCTGTGAATGCCTTTGCCTATGCAGGATGTTCTTGGAGACAATATACAATTAGGTCTTGTTTTTAATCCAATTTCCCAATCAATATCACTAAATTGGAGAATTAAGACCATTTACATTAAGCCTTACTATAGGGAAGTGTGTGTTAATAATAATTTTGTTTTATTTCTAATATCTGATCCATTCCTAATTTGTGTTTGTTTATCTACATTTCTACATTCTTTCCAATGCCCTTATGGTTATTTTTTGCTTTCTCTCCTATGTTGAGGATTCCTTTAAGCTTTCATCAACTTCTTCATTTATGCTTATCTTAAAAGGCTTTTATTTCTTATTCAATTCTGAAGGAGAGTTTTTTCTGTATATGTCAATTAGGGTGGAGAGTCATTTTCTTACTGTGCTTGAAATATATCATTTCATACCCTCTGGGCCTAAAGAGTTTCTTCCGAAAATTCTGCTGCTATTCTGAATGGTTTACCTTCTTAGTTACTTGGTGCATTTCTCTTGCAGCCTTTAATGTTATTTATTTGTTCTCATTTGTTTGGCATGTCAGTCATAATAGATCACAGAGAAGTCCTTTAATAATCATATCTATTTGAAGATCTAAATGCCTTCAATACCTGCAAGTCCATCTCATTCCAAAGACTAGGGAAATTTTCTGATATTATGTCATTGAACAAATTTTCTATGTGTTATTTTCACCTATCTTGTACTACATGATTAGCTCCCAGTATTTCCAAAGAATATCTAATAAGGTGGAGACTGCTAAGCTATCACAAGTGTTCCTTCCAATTTAATAGTAATGAGTGCAACTGAGGTATTATATGCACTTATAAGTGTTTTGAACTCCACAAAACTGCCAATTGATTATATTCTATTCCTAAGTGTAGCTGGGTTTGTAGATGCCATTGATTATTCGCACATTAAATCATTTGATACTCTCAGGGGTCATTACCATTACTGAAATGTATTTCCACACCTTAATTCACTTCTCTTCTGTCTGACCAGATTCATATCTTTTCCTTAAAGTTATTTCATTCACATTCAGACACATGATTTATCAATACATTATCTTCATTTTCATATATAAAAGAAAGAATTTTTCTTCAGTAATACCTGACCTAAATGATTCATTAATTTTTTGGGTCTTTGTATGGATTTTTTTTACTTTGTTATATATGACAGCAGAATGAATTAAAATTCATATTACACATATAGAGCACAATTATATTTATATCTGTACACAAAGTAGAATCACACAATTTGTGTCTCCACAGACACAAAATAATGATGTCCATCTAATTCCACACTCTTTCCTACCACCATGCCCTCTCCCTTCCCCTTCCTCCCCTTTGCCCAATCTAGAGTTCATCTAATCTTCCCATGCCCCACCCCAAACACATTATGTATCAGCATCCTTAAATCAGAGAAAACATTCAGCATTTGTGTTTTGGGATTGACTTACTTCACTTAGCAGTATATTTTCCAACTCCATTCATTTACCTTCAAATGCTGTGATTTTATTCTCTTTTATTGCTGAATAATATTCCATGTGTATATGTACCACATTTTCTTTATCCTTTCATCTACTGAAGGGCATCTAGGTTGCTTCCACAGTTTAGCTATTGTGAAATGTGCTGCTATAGATATTGATGTGGTTGTGTCCCTTTAGTATGCTATTTTTAAGTCCTTTTGGTATAAAACAAGGAGTGGGATCAAATGGTGTTTCCATTTCAAGTTTTCCAAGGATTCTCCATACTGCATTCTATATTGGCTGCACCAATTTGCAGTCCCACCAGCAATGTATGAGTGTGCCTTTTCCCCACATCCTCACCAACACTTATTGTTGTTTGTATTCTTAATAATTGCCATTCTGACTGGAGTGAGATGAAGTCATAGAGTAGTTTTGATTTCCATTTCTCTGATTGCAATACATGTTGAACATTTCTTTATAATTTGTTGATTGATTATATATCGTCTGAGAAGTGTCTGTTAAGTTCCTTGGCCCATTTATTGATTGGGTTATTTGTTCTTTTGGTGTTAAGATTTTTGAGTTTTTTATGTATTCTAGAGATTATTGCTCTATATGATGTGTGTGTGGTAAAATTAGGTTTCCAAATGTAGGCTATCTATTCATCTCAGTGATGTTTTCTGTTGCTGATAATAAGCTTTTTAGTTTTGATTCATTCCATTTAATGATTCATGATATTAATTCTTGTGCTATTGGAATCTTATTAAGGAAGTTGTGGCCTAATCCAAATTGATGTAGATCTGGGACCATTCTTTCTTCTAATAGGCACAGTGTCTCTCATTTAATTCCTAAGTTCTTGATCCATTTTAAGTTGAGTTTTGTGAATGGTGAGAGATAGGGGTTTAATTTCATTTAATTTAATTTTGTTACCTATGGATTTCCAGTTTTCCCAGCACCATCTGTTGAAGGGCCTATCTTTTCTCCATGCCTTTGTCTAATATAAGATAACTGTAATTATGCGGGTTAGTCTTTGTGTCCTCTATTCTGTAACTTGGCACACAAGTCTATTTTGGTACCAATACCATGCCGTTTCTGTTAATATTGCTCTGTAGTTTAATTCTGGTATAGTAATGTGACCTGCTTCACTCTTCTTGCTAAGAATTTCTTTAGCAATTCTGAGTCTCTTATTTTTCCAGATGAAGTTTATGACTGTTTTTTTTATTTCTATGAGGAATGTCATTGAGAGTATGATTGGAATTGCATAAACTCTGTATACTGCTTTTGGTAGTAGGCTCATTTTGACAATATTATTTCTGCTTATCCAAGAACAAGGTAGATCTTTCCATCTTCTAAAGACTTCTTGTGTGTTGTAGTTTTAATTGTAGAGGTCTTTCATCTATTTCATTAAATTGATTCCCAAGGTTTTTTTTTTTGAGGCTATTATAAATGGGATAATTTCCTCATCTCCCTTTCAGAGGATTTGTCACTGATATACAGAAATGACTTTGATTTATGGGTGTTGATTTTTATATCCTGCTATTTTGCTGATTCAATATAGAGTTTTCTGGTGGAATTTTTGGGGCCCCCTAGATATAGAATCATATCATCAACAAATAGTGCTAATTTGAGTTCTTTTTTTCCTATGTGTATCACTTTAATTTCTTTTGTCTAATTGCTCTGGCCAGTGTTTTAAGAACTATGTTAAATAGAAGTGGTGAAAGAGGGCATCCCTGTCTTGTTCCAGTTTTTAGAGGGAATGACTTCAATTTTTCTCCATTTAGAATGATGTTGGCCAGTGGCTTAGCATTGATAGCTTGTATGATGTTGAGATATATTCCTGTTATCCCTAGTTTTTTTAGTGCTTTGTACATGAAGGGGTGCTGTACTTTGTCAAATGCTTTTTCTGCATCTATTGAGATGATTATATGATTCTTATCTTTAAGTCTATTGATGTGATGAATTACATTTATTGATTTCCATATGTTGAACCAACCTTGCATCCCTGGGATGAATCCCAGTTGACCATGGTGGATGATCTTTTTAATATGTTCTTATATTCGATTTGCCAGAATTTTATTGAGAAATTTTGCATCTACATTTATTAGACATATTGGTCTGAAGTTTTCTTACTTTGATATGTCTTTGCCTGATTTTGTAATCAGGGTGATATTGGCCTTATAGAATGAGTTTGGAAGTGCACTCTCTTTTTATATTTCATGAAATAATTTGAGAAATATTGATATTAGTTCTTTAAAAGTCTTGTAGAACTGTATCCATCCAGTCCTGGGCTTTTCTTGGTTGGTAGGCTTATGATGGCATCTTCTTATCACTTGAAATCTGTTTAAATTGTGTATATCATCCTGATTCAATTTTGTGCAAAATATATGGCTGTAGAAATTTGTTGATGCCTTTGATATTTTCTATTTTATTGGAGTACAAGTTTTCAAAATCATTTCTAATTATCTTCTGTATTTCTGCACTGTTTGTTGTGATAGTACTTTTCTCATCACATATGTTAGTAATTTGGGTTTACTCTCTTCTTCTCTTCATTAGCATGACTAAGAATTTGTCAATTTTATGTATCTTTTCAATGATCCAACTTTTTGTTTTGTCAATTTTTTCTTTTGTTTCAATTTCATTGATTTCAGATGATTTTAATTATTTCCTGTCCACTACTGCTTTTGGTGTTGATTTTTTCTTCTTTTTCTAGGACTTTGAGATGTAATATTAAGTCACTTATTTGTTGACCTTTTCTTCTTTTAATGAATGAACACCATGCAATGAACGTTCCTGTTAGTACTGATTTTATAGTGTCCCAAAGATTTGGATATGTTATATCTGTGTTTTCATTTACCTCTAAGAATTTTTTAATCTCCTTCTTGATGTCTTTTGCAACCAATTGTTCATTCAGTAGCATATTATTTACTCTCCTGGTTTTGGAGTAGCTTTTATTTTTTATCATTGATTTCTAATTTCATTCCATTATGATTTGATAGAATGCAGGGTAGTATCTCTACTTTTTGCTATTTGCTAATAGTTTCTTTGTGGCATTATATATGGTCTATTTTGAAGAAGAATGCATGTGCTGCTGAGAAGAAAGTATATTCACTTGTTGAAATTGAAATATTATATATCAGTTAAGTCTAACTTATTGGTTGTATTGTTGAGTTCTATAGATTCTTTTTCCAGTTTCATTTTCCAGAGCTATCCAATGTTGAAAGAGGTGTGTTCAAGTCACCCAGAATTATTGTTTTGTGGTCTATTTGACTCTTGAACTTGAGAAGAGTTTGTTTGATGAATATAGATGCTCCATTGTTTGGGGCATATGTATTTATTATTGTTATGCCTTGTTGATGAGTGGTTTCCTTAATCAGTATGAAATATCCTTCTTTATCCATTTTGATTGACTTTGATTTGAAGTCTACTTTATTTGTTGAGGATGGAAACCCCTGTTTGCTTGTGCAGTCCATGTGAATATTGTGAATTTCCCCAACCTTTCACCTTCAGTCTATGGATGTCTTTTCCTATGAAAGAAATCTCTTGGAAACAGCATATTGTTGGCTCTTTCTTGTCTATGTCTTTTTATTGGTGAGTTTAGGCCATTAGCATTCAAGGTTATTATTGAGCCATGATTTGTATTCCCAGCCATTTTTGTTTATTTTTGGTATTTAACTTTACTTGGTTTCTCCTTTGATTCATTTTTTTTCTTTGTTTAATACCTCCATTTGCTGATTTTTATTGTGTTTTAATTCCTCTTCATAGAATATTTTACTCAATATGTTCTGTAGTGAATGCTTTCTAGTTGTAAATTCTTTTGTTTATCATGGAAGCTTTTTATTTCATCATCAAATCTAAAACTTAATTTTGTTGGATATAGATTCTTGCTTGGCATCCATTTTCTTTCAGAGCTTAGTGTATGTTATTCCAGGATCTCTTGGCTTTGAGGGTCTGGGTTGAAAAACTTGCTGAGATACAAATTGATCTCCCTCATTTGGGATCTGATTCCTATCTCTTGTAGCCTTTAAGATTCCATCCATATTCTGTATCCTAGGCATTTTTATTATAATGTGCCTTGGTGTAGATCTATTGAAATTTTGTACATTTGGTGTTCGTAAGCCTCTTGTATTTGACTTTTCCAATTCATTCTTCATGTTTGGGAAATTTTCTGATATTATCTCATTGAACGAATTGTACATTGCTTGGGTTTGAAACTCCAGATTGTATACTTTGTCTTTATTATCTGAATTTATGTCTTCTAAGTGATCTACTCTGTTGGTGATGCTTTCTATTAAGTTTTTTATTTGGTTTATTGTTTCCTTAATTTCAAAGATTTCTGATTTTTTTTTTCAGAATCTCTCTCTTTTCTTGAAGTAATCTTTTGCTACCCGTATTTACTTCCTTACCTCTTTGTTGGTGTGATCAATTGATGCCTGCCTTTGCTCCCTTATTTGTTTATGATGTCATCAATGGTTCCTTGTATTTGCTCTCTTATCTCTTCATTGGAGTTATCAATTTTGCCTATATTTGCTCATTTAGGTTATTCTTTAATACACAGATCATCATAATTATGAACATTCCAAACTCCTTCTCTGACATTTCATTAACTGTACTGTCCATGAGTTTTGTTATTATAGTATCTTGGTTCCTTTGGGGCAATTTCCTTTTTTGTTTTTTCATGTTGTCTGTGTGTCTTCTTTTTTGTAGTGTTCTTCTGAGGTATTACAGTTTGAACCCTACAATCTTGTAGTATCTGTGCAGATTATCTGTATCTCACCTTGGTGTTGGGCTTCCTGACCCTGCTGGTGTCCCAGTATGGATGCTACTGCAACTATATGTTGTGGCAGCAATAGGAAGAGGTAATTCAATATAGCAGTGGAGGTGCCCAAAGATAGATGCAATGTCTTTCAGAGATGTGCTTGAAAGGGTGGGCTTTACACTGGCTTTTTGTTGTCTACTCTAAGATGCAGCTGCTTCTAGGCCCTGTCTTTTGTCCCAAAGTAGAGGCTAGAATGTGGGAAAGGCTATGGGGATGGCTGCAGTGTCTCAAGATGGAAATGGGTTAGACCTGGGCTCCAGGTGTGGGGCAGGTAGACCCAGGCTTACCCTGGGCCCTGGATCCATGCAGGTCAACAAGTTGGATCTGGGCTGGACCTAATCTCCAGGGGGTATCTGCCAGTGGCGGGTGGACTCAGGCCTGGGGATTCATTAGTGTTAATCTCAAATTGACACCTGAAAAATAACTAGGTTGATAAATGTAGACAATGAACCATGAAGTGAAGAGAATTAAATGTGTGGTGTCATAAAAATGAATTTATGAATAGAGTATTATCTCAGGTTTTTTCTCTAAAACATCATTGGAATTTTTAGCCACATTGGCCATACTTGTTGAAGCATATTCTATAATGATTATTACATTATAGATTCTATAATGATTAATACATCATGTATCTGAAAAGGATAATTTAAGATACATGATGTATTCATAGGATATGTAAACATACACACAACACACACACACACACACACACACACACATACATCTAACATCAACAGTCTCTATGTTGCTGTTTAATTGGATAGAAATTAGGTTAAACTTTGTTTTCTCTGAAATAACAGAGAAAACATTATTTTCAATTATAAATCATGTAGTGTCCAAGATTTATTTCATATGTTCTGTGAATAATTACAAAATCCATATTCAATTTATTAGAATTTCGTAGACTTTAATATTTTATTAACATAGATCACTTGACTTTTAATATTGAGAACTTAAATTGCAAAATGTAAATTTTAAATGAATAGTGAAGATCTCTATTGAGATTTTCATCAACCAAGAGCATCTATATGAAATTTATAGAACATGCTTGACAACAATAATAGAACACATGGAAAACTATTTACTGTTTTTACTTTTTATCCTGAATATTGGAGACAATCAGTAAATAGATAGAAATTCTGGAGAGAAAAAGAGTATTATTTCCTAACTACATTAATGAGACTGCACACATTTTAGGCTTAACCCTGAACCAAATGCCTATGGTTCAGACTAAAACAGACTTTAGCAAAAGCTTAAATGCTTATCTGAAATTTGAAAAAAAAAAAAAAACACGTGTAGGGAAGATTTGGCTCATGGTCTAAGTATAAAAGGGTACACTGTTTACTACAACAATTTATCTATTAGACCAAATCCCCAAAGGATTATACTAGAACTCAGAGTTAAACTAATATATATCTATAAAGTCCAGGATACAATTCACCTATCCTGAATTATAGATGAATTACTACAAAGAACTAGTAAAATATATTCCATTCTGGAAAAAATAAGATAATCAGTCATTGCCAAATCCAAGCAGATTCCAATACTGTTATAATCAGATAAGGACTTTAAAGCAAACAGTTCAACAATAATTTCTGAAATAAAAGGAAGAAAAACACAATAAACAAAAAATTAAGAAAGCCTACAGAAAAGTATAAAATATATATCTAATGTGAAAATTTAAGATAGAAATACATTATGCAACTGAAAAAAAATTCACTGATTGGGCTTAAAAATATAATATAGATTACACAGGGGAAATTAGAATAATAAAATTATGTAATATTTAGAATAAATAGTTATGTATTTTAAAAAAATAGCAGAGTCTCCAACATTCAGGATAAAAAGTTAAAGCTCTAGCATATGTGTGATTAGACTCTCAGAGGAACACTCAGAAAGTGATTTTTAAAAAATATATGAAGATCAATTCAAAGAAAATCACAACTTAATCTATGCATAGTGAAAGAATGAACATAAAAATACAAAAAAGTGACTACATTTAAAAATTAAAACAAAAATGTATAAAGAGTATGCATTTTAAAATAACAGATATTTAAATATAAAAATAATAATATATAAAAATAAAAAAACGATAAATGTCTGGATATTTATTCTACAAATATCACTAGTAGTTATTTTGTTTTTTTTCTGTTTTTATAAGCTTTTTTCTCTTTGATTTTCAGAAAAGCAGTATTCATATTAACTATTATTAATTTTCTACAATCAGTGGGAGAGGAAAAAGTCAAACTTACTATGTTATAATGCCTAAAGTAATGCTAAAATAAAAGAAGGTGTGGTTTTGTTTGTTGCATTATTTTTCATTAGAAATAAAACATCAAGTGTTTAAAGGTCATCACAACAAAACAAGGCCAATAGCTCTTTCATACCATAAATAAGAGGAAAGGGGACAGGCAGTGGCCTGGAGACTTGCAACAGCTCCACTTGGGTCTCTAAGGACTGCTTAAGCCTCTTAAGCCTCTTGACTCTTAGTAACACTTCTAAGGAAAACAGAGCCACTTCATAGTCTATTATGCTAAATGTTCTTTTCTATTGTCATTTTTAAAAAAATAAAGTGCTTATTTCAATTGTAAAAAAGAAAAGAAAATAAGGTTGCATTTGCCTGTGACTGCTACTATGGTGCACCTGGCCAGCTGCTGATGCTAATGTTTACACCTGTATCTCTGAGGACACTTTCCCAGCACTGCCTATTATCCTCTCAAGCCCCAAAGTCTATTACATTAGAGATTCATTACTAAAGTGTAGATAAGGTCACTAAGGACACTTTTGTTTACCTCACTTAATTGAAAATTGAAGCTTTTATTATGAAGTCAATTTAGTCAGTTTAGAAATATCTACCTCTTCCCAGAAAGGTCAGAACCCCAGTCAGAGAGAGATGGAGAATGAAATGGAGAGGAAGAGAGGGAAAGAGGGAGAAAGGGAGGGAAGGATAGGGAACACCTTCTAGGCTTTTAAATTATTCTTATCCTTATAGAAACAGAGGGTAAAGAAAATACTTCTTTGGCTCAAGAAGAGACAGGATTTCTGTCAAGAAGTCCTCATGTTGTGTGGGAGACAGAAGACTTAATGAAAATTGCTTTGCAGATCTCCCTGTGTAAGGATGTGTTCGTAAGAATGAGTGGCCGGGGCCCATCCACCTACCTCCACTGAGATATTACTTTTTCCATCCATTGCTACTTTATGATTCAGTGAACACATGAAGCCATGACTAATAAAAAAGTAAGTATCTTTATCATTTTTTATTTTCATATTTTAAATTATAGAATGTTGCTTTTTTCTGAGAAAAGTATCAACAACAAAATAACTAATATAATTTTGATATTTTGATACTTTATGAATGAATTTAATATCATTTATGAAGTAAGCTTTTTAATATAAGAGGCAGATATATGATAGTCTCTGATGCCAAGTTTCCATGAATCAATAAAACAAAGGTGGTCTAAAGTTAGTAGAATTCTGGGAGAATACCATTCAACATCATCTGCCACAATCTCATCCTCTAGTTCATCAAAAGCTGTGTATAAAATATGTAAGTTCTACCTCCATCGACTGACTTATTCGCTGATGTGTTTTCAATTGGTGACTCTACCCTCTAATAGCCTTCTAAAGTCTAAACTCCAGTTTTAAATCTCTGCATCTTAATGACAATTTTATGACAGTGTTCTCAAGTATATGAATTATTAATGACTTAAAGAAATCAGTGATGTTTTTGAATGAAAAGATACAATCCTAGGTAGAGAGACTGAACGGTGTGCCTGGAGTGAGCTGGGGTGAGGGGAATGGAGGCAAGGCACCTGGCTGCAGGTGCAGCCCATTTCTCTACCATGTGCTGCATTTGTCCTTTGTGATCCTTGCCATGGTGTCAAGGTGGGGGTCTAACTTTGAGGCAAGCTGTAATCTCTTCTTATGATTTTGTTTTCTAAATCCCCTTTAGGCTAATCTATGGAACTAGAAACAAATGATCTCTGCCTTCATTACACTTAGTAGAAAGGAAAATTTTAAAGCAACCTGTGAAACTTTTTGTCACAATCCCATCAAGACTCCAAGGTAAATGTTTTTAACTTTATGATACTAAAAATATCACAAAGCTGTCCAGGTTAAAGAGAGGAAATATTTAAGCAACTGCTATAATCAGTTTTTTTTAAGAAGACCAGATACAGGATAGGTATTGTTCCAGAAAAGAATCATAAATCTTTGACTTCTTGCACTTTAAGACAGAGAAGGATAAATTAATGCTGAGGGTAGATATCAGTAGTGTTATATTTCATTGTTGTGAAAGAGCTCTCCAGAATCTTTTTACCCTGTAAAACTAAAATACTATTATTTATTAAATAAGAACACTTGCTCCTTTTTACTTTCCCCAAGGACCTGGTAGTTACCATTCTGCTTTCCTCTTTATGTATATTTTAAAAATGTTTAAGAACACATGCATAAATGGAAAGATTAAAGGAAAAAAATAAATCAGGATATGAGTTAGTTCAAGAGAGAAGGAAGAAGGTAATAGTAATTAAGAAACAAAGAAGCAACTTCTGGGGTTTTCACTATTTTTCCATATTTGACCTGAGTAGAGGTTACACAGTAATTTTCTTAATGAGTTTATTTTAATAGAACATATATATCTTATCAATTGTCCTAGAATATAAGATCACTAATACCCTTTAAAGATACACAAAAAGTTAATACCAGAGTTAACTGCACATAGATTTTTCCTTTTTTTAAATTATTATTTTAATTATTCAAATATATGGAAGTACAGGGTGATAATTTGATACATGTAATTGTAAGGCACATAGATGTATACTTAAGTTGATGACAATAATTCTACAGCTATAAACACTGTTTTTAAGAGTGAATTTACCTCAGATAATCAATGTAAAAGAAAGGACAATTTTTCTTTTACATTGATTATCTGAGGTAAATTTTTTAGTGATGGAAATCTGACTTACACAAACCTCTTTAATCATAACAATGAAAGATAACATTCAAACACTGTGCACATCACTTCAGACTGTCTGTCATTGCTTTCTTTCCCATTAAACAGGAATTTCACAACAATGCAGTCATTGGATTCAACTTACGAGTAGTTGAAGAACCATTGGGAACAAAACGACATTATAAAACTCATCAAATTATATATCATGAAAGGTCTTTCCTAGTCTTATATCTTAATTCATTTTAGAGGGGAAAAAGAGTGATACTAGAGAAATTTAAAAAATGTATGAGAAAGTGCAAAAGCAATAAGTATGTGAACTATAACATAGTGAAACCAATATTAAAGAGAAGCATTCTCTTCATGTGACATAAAATGCTTGTCAATAGGGATTCTTGACAACAGTCATATTTCAAGAAGAATAAGAAAATGACTACTGATGGCAGAATTGGATTTTCCAGCCATCGTCTATGACATCTTACACAAATATTCTCAGTTCAATATCCTCTGGGTTTGTGACAAAATTGAAAAGTGAGAGTCAGTGATGAGAAACCATACATCATTAACTACATTCATACTTCTGGGACTCACCAATAATCCTCAAATGCAGGTTCTGATTTTTATATTTCTGTTTGTCACCTATACATTGAGTATAACTGGGAACCTGATCATCATTATACTCACTTTAGTGGATTCTCACCTTAAAAGTGCCATGTACTTTTTCCTCAAAAACTTCTCCTTCTTAGAAACTTTATTCACCACTGCCTGTATTCCCAGGTTCCTCTATAGCTTGTCAATTGAGACAAGACAATTTCCTATAATGCTTGTGTTGCTTAAATATTTTTTATCATCTTGTTTGGAGCTACAGAATTTTTCCTTCTGACCATCATGTCCTATGATCGCTATGTAGCTATCTGCAAGCCCTTGCATTATGTGACCATCATGAACAGCAAAGCCCACGGTTGGCTTGTTATCTGCTGTTGGATGGCAGGCTTATTGGTCATACTACTTCCACTGTGCCTGGGCTTAAACCTGGAATTCTGTGACTATAATGTCATTGATCATTTTCTCTGTGATGCTTCTCCACTGCTAAAAATCTCTTGTTCAGATACCTGGTTCATAGAACAGATGACCATTGCCATTGCTGTACTGACCACCTTCATGACACTTCTGTGTATAGTCCTGTCCTATAATTTATATCATCAAGACTATTATAAAGTTTCCTTCTGCTCAGCAACGGATGAAGGCCTTCTCTACCTGCTCTTCTCACATGCTGGTGGTTTCTATCACATATGGGAGCTGTATTTTTGTTTATATCAAACCTTCACCAAAAGACCAAGTGCTTACTACTTCAGTTGCCCCCATGTTAAACCCATTTATTTATACCCTGAGGAACACACAAGTGAAACAAGGTTTTGCAGACTTAATCAAAAGAATTTCAATGATCTCAAAGTAAAAGAATGTTGAATTTAAACATTTAACTTATCAGACTAGAGCAGATAGCCTTAAGTGTATATTCTCACTTTCTTAATTTTTTATCTCTTCCTTGTCCCTGGTATAGTATTATTGTCTTACTTATAGCACTACTGTTTCTCGAATTAACGATTAAAATATTCTTTCACTTCTTTTGGCAAATAAATTTTCTTTGAGGTTACAGCTGTCCTCAGAGAAAAGGGAATCAGATTTCCAGGATCAAGGAGTCTTGAGTATATTCAAACTAGTTTAAGCAAAAACAACAAAAAAGTTATAAACAAAAGGCAATAGTGACCATTCTTTTTTTCTAATTAAAACACCTTCCTGACAAGAGAAAAATATCATATATGTTAATACTATTCTCAATCAGAAACAAGATAATTTTAAAAAATAAAGAAAACCATAATGTCACCATATACCTGAAAATTAACATATACAAGTTAAGGAACCTGAAAATATCTAGCTTGAAAAAGGAAACTTTAAACCCATGTGATTTAGAATTCAGGTTCACTGGATTATCTCCAAAATGAAAGATTGGAATCTCTGCACAAGTTGATAACCCCCATAACAGTTATCCAATAAACTCTACTGAGGTATCCTAAAGCCATCTTTAGGATGGCAAGCCAGGACCAATTTGAAAAAAATATACTAATGGCAAATTCCTTAATGTAGCTTAAACAAGCCAATAGGAGGGAGGAAGCTCAACTGGATGAAATAATAGACAGAAATTCAAAAACTAAAGCAGTAAAATATATGGACTCTTCCCTACCCCTCTTGTGTACTCCAGGCCTGTGTTCAGTAGCCCTCATCTGTGTACCTGTTACCTTTGTAGAGTTGCTATGGACAAATAACAAATAACCTCAAACTAGCACTCTCAAACACAGATTCCTGGGCTAGCTGGATATTTATGGTGATCTGGGCAGCAATGAACTGATCTCAGCCTGACTTGTTCTCAGGATCGGCAGGATAAATGTCTGTTCTCAATCACAAAAACAGAAGTAGGATGGTTCTTTATGGAGACTACTAAGTCCACTCCATGTGGTGTTTTATGCTATAGGCCACACTTGCTCACATGAGAGGTCATGTTACTCCAGGGCAGGAAGTATAGGCATGCAAGGTCCAATATCCCTCCTACTGCAATGTATTACACAAGCACACTGCACAATCAGACATGATTCAAGAGAGAAAGTTGACAGAGGGAGGGACAGTCATTATTGCTATTTTTTTAGAGACACTGCACCTTCCTTATCTTTTTAAATGTGATATTTTACAGTTCTCTATTTTGACTTAGTGCTACTTCTCATTAGTACACACATGGATCCCAGAAAGGAAATGGGGTCTAATGTTGCATTTCAAATTAATTTTTAATGAATTATAGCTGAATGAAACACAAAGATAATATCTTTTGGCTATTCTTAAGTCTTCTTTTAATAAGTGTCTTTCACCCCTTTTAAATTGAGTCCTTGGGGTGTGCTATTAAATTGCTATTGTGATTTCCTTCTATTTTACATTTTGGATATATATATATATATATATATATATATATATATATAGAGAGAGAGAGAGAGAGAGAGAGAGAGAGTGTAAGACCACCATAAAGGAGTTTACCCTTATGTTTTCTTTCTAGAAATTTTACAATTTCATATCTTACATTTAAGTTTTTAATAGGTGGTGATGATCAGATGAAAACTATTGGTCAGAATTTCTAAACACAGAGATACTAATAAAATGTCACAACAACTAAAATTCAAAATTTGACTGTTGAATAACTGACTCAGGTGACTGATACATTTGGGGCTAAACTGATGCTCACGTTGCTTTTTTCATATCCAACCATGCTATGTTTTTAAATGGAGCTATCCTTGATTTTATAGTTAAGAATCCTACTTGGTTCTCTTCTGTCTTTTACCTCCATCTTTTCATAAACCCAGTGACAGTTGAATTTTAATAGCCACTTTATTTATAAAATCAAAATCTGAGCACCAGCTTACCATGCATAAGCTTTTAAAAATTTGAAGCTTTGGAAGATTTTGAGCCTTCAGTATTTAGTTTTGATGGCTAAACATCTAATAAGTCAAATTCTAAGTATATTCTCAGATAACAGAGGAAGTTAAAAGCTAAACACACTCTCAAGTTTAGTTGTGGGAAGATTTGACTCTTATAATGTGGGTTCTTTTTTTTTTTTTTCTAATATGAGACTCACTCTCACTTGACATTACTTATTCTCCATGGCTTTGAAAGGATGACTTTTGGTGCCTTATTACTATTTTTATTTTTTTATGTTTCTGCTTGTGTCAAAGAAATCATTTTTAGTTCCAAACACAATGTTCCTGAACTGTAACATTGCAACACACCAAAAAATATATGACTGTATAAGTACATAGTCTTATTTTCCACCAAATACAGTAATTTCCAAATTTACTGCTTGGTAAATTTTGGTGATGAATTGGTGCTTGACACCAATTATCAATTTTAAGGTATCAATTATCTATTATTCTCCTCCTCTACAGTTTCTCAACTAAATGATAATAATTGTGCTGAGATAAAAATGAATATAGCATTATTGTTAACAAAACTGAACTGTATCAGACAGACAAAATTGAGTACTACATACTAGCCACAAATTAACAATAGATGATACTCTAGGACAATACGTTAAGCATAATTTATGGTTGCTGGGATTAAAGAAGATATTGCATTTTGGTTGGGTTTTGTTTTGTGATGGGGCAACAACAAGCAGGTGGAGTCAACACTAAGTCATGATATGCAGGCCAATTTCAACAATTCAGGAAAGTTCTTTGTCCCCAAGAAAGAATTGACAAAGGGATTAGAAAACACTTTCTCCTTTTTTATACTTTGCACAGGGGAAATTATTCCAGATGCATGAATCTTGTTTGGAAAGCAAAAGATGAATATAGTGACTCTGATTAATATGATTCCTTTTCCTGGAACCCTCTAAATGTTTTCCTAACACATCGGGTTTAATTAAGAAAAAAAAGAATAACTAATCTTTGAGGGAAAGTATCATATAATTTGTAAGGGCAATCTTCTTTTTATCCCTTTCCCAAGGAACAGCCTACCTACTAGGAACCACAAAGTGGTGTGTGTGTGTGTGTGTGTGTGTGTGTGTGTGTGTGTATGCATGTGTGTGTGTGTGTTGCTGGGGATTGAATTCAGAGTCTTACACATGCAAAACTACTGTTCTATCATTGAGGTACTCCTTATGTCTAGTAACTACCAACCTTTAATGCTGTGGGATAATTGGTGGACCATTCAGATAGTGACCCTTGAAAACTTTGAAATAGTTAAAAATGTCATTTTTTTCAAATTATTCCAAAGTCAGGAAGTCTATCCTGTCTCTATGAGGGGTGGGAAATGAGGAGAGCAACTATTCTAGTCTAGACATTATGGGAAAATTCAAAATAATTATTTCATTTTTCCTTTAAGAAATCTTCAAATCACATTGATGGTATAATAACTTCAATAGAAATTCAATGGCATAGATATCTTATAATCATACACTCATGTATAATTCCTTATATGCTTATAACTTATTTTTTGCCCCAGGTGATGGTCATTCAACTCTAGTTCAATGGATGGATGTTTCTAACAAATTAGTCTCTATCTTGTTTCTGTTTACTGCCATTAAAGGTCCAAGACATCTTCTAGATATAAATGAAATATTCATTTACATTTACAGAAGATTTTCCTAAAATTAAGTTCTTAGAAAAATAATGCCTACAGAGTAGGAAGACTATTGATGATATTTTAATCAAGGTGCCAAGAAGCAGATTTGATGTAATTCACTGAATAATACCATATTTGTAAATGTTGGGAATGAAAGCAGCTATCTTTGATGTTCCTTGCTAAACCATGAGTGGTTTATTCTGAACCCATTACTTCCTTTTTTAACTGATTTTTTAAAATAAATGACAGTGGAATGTATTATAATTCTTATTACACATATAGAGCATGGGAGGAATAGACAAACTCTAGATAGGGCAGAGGGGTGGGAGGGGAAGGAAGGGGGCAGGGGCTTAGCAATGATGGTGGAATATGATGCAGTCTGGCTGGGCACAAATAGCCAGGAGGTCAGGAGCCACTTGTAGGTTCAAACAGGAAGTACTTTATTGCCTGAACCCAACAGTCACTCAACCAGAACTCCACAAGAACTCAACGGGAACTCCTTGAGAACTCAAAAGTAGTGGGCACCCAAGGTAGCAGGAGCCGCCTTATTGCCGAACAGCAGAAGTTTATATACACAACTGAATATACAGCTTGTTTCAATTTAGCATCATCCAGTTACAGCAATCAGTCATTATCTTAATAATTATACACAGCTTAACTTAATTATCATCATCTTAATGGATCCCTGGCGTTACTGTTACTTCTCAGCCACTCCTTCTGGCAAAATGCCAGGCACCATCTTGACTTGGTTGTGGCTCTCAACATCTCCCCCTTTTGTTTTTAAACAACAAGTATATGGCTTAGGGACCGTGCCTGTCTTAGGTTGTCCAATACTACATATGGTCTTTACACCTCATTGGATGAGCTGACATCAAGGCGTCAGCCTCCTGTCTTAGGTTGGTACCATTGCAATTGGATCTTACCCATCATTGACTACTGGCCCAGCATTTTTAGCCAGACTTGTGGATAACTATCATCACAAGCAGAAGGGAGGAGGATACAAAATGCCACAACACCAAGCCAATTGACGGCTCCTTTTGGAAAAAGTGTACCACCTATGACACCATCAGCAAAGATACCCCGGCACTACCACAATTCGCTGCACTAACAGATAATTCACAATGCATACAAGTGATACATAGTCCAGGCAAGTTTTGCAAGTAGTTCAAAGCAGAGGTATCCCTTAATATGTCCATTTCCTCGCAAAGTAATTTGACTCCTTGAATTAGTATCATGTGTTGAGTTACACTAATCATTGATGCATCAGTTTATACAGTTTGTTGTGATAGCTATCACAGAAGCTGTAGTTTGGTTTTATCTTTGTGTTCACTGGCACTGGGATGAAGATAGGAATTCTGGCAATGATGACTAAAAAAAATTATGCAATATTCCAGCAGGCACTAAAAAAAAGCAATTTTCTAAACAATTTAGTATCCTAAATAGAATTAGATATAATGAAAAGGAAAGGTGAAAGTAAACATACAGATCTGTTAACCACATTTTAAAACAATCCTCAACAGCTGTTTACCTAATTTAAATTAAACTGTTTAAATCACGTGAATTAAAAAAAAAATATTTGGATCCATTTTTTCATGAGCGCTCCTCATATAGGATATATGGACATACACACATACAGATATACAACACATAACACAAGTGTGCACACATAACACAATGCATACAACACATAACATAATAGTAGAGGCCTTGTAGCTTTTCACAGGTGAAATTCCCATTGCAATATTTATAAACTCCATAGTTGAAAAATAGAACTGATCAGACAAACATTAACCTAGGTCTGTATGAGCTCAGAATACAAAATAGAACTTCATGATGTGGGAAAGGGCAATAATAAAATAGATATTGAAAAAAGCATCCTGGTTACCACCTGGGTTTGACTTTTCTTTTGATATCCCATCCTTCTTCCTGTAACTTGCATATGGGATTAAAGGTGTTCCCACAAGCAAGCACTAAGGTTTTTAACATTTGAAATAGGCCTTAATGGTGTTCATTATTCATTAGCCTCCAGATGTGGGAGAACCACTGTCGTATATGTAAGGATAGCCAAACTGGAGTTCTAGATATTAGCTGTTATGGATTTGAGCCAAATTATCTTCTTTTTGGTCTGTAGAAATTGCTTTAGCTAGTGTCTCTGGAATCCAAATTGGCTGCTGTTCTCCTTGTGGAAAGACACATACAGACCCCCAACTCCAGACAATCACTGGGTCAGAACATTTCCACTGTCCTGTTAGAATATCCTTCCAAAGTACCTTGGGCTTATGTACATTTATTGGACACATGTGCCTTTCCACAGCACTAATCCCTGATGAATCCAAATTTAAAAAGTTTAGAGTAAAAAGGGTTATTTAAGTTTAACTTTGGGGGATATGTACCCCTTCCCAATTCCCTCTGTTTGCTTTAATAAGTACATTTTAATAGTTTGATGAGCTCTTTCAGCTATGCCTAGTCCCTGTGGATTGTATGGGATTCCTGTTATATGAGTAATGCCAAATGATGAGTAAAATTGCTTAAAAGAGGTAGAAGTATAGCCAGGGCCATTATCTGTTTTTAACTGTTTTGGAACGCACACAGTGGCAAAATTTTGTAAGCAATGAGCTATAATGTCTTTAGTTTTTTCTCCAGCATGAAGGGAGCCCATCAAAAATCTGGAAGAAGTATCTACTGTAACATGCAAATATTTTAATTTTCCAAATTCTGGCAAGTGTGTGACATCCATCTGCCAAATATGGTTACATATCAGTCCTTTAGGATTGATTCCAAGATTAACTTGTGGTAAAAAGGTCACACAATTTTGACATTGTTTTATTATTTGTCTAGCTTGTTTCTTAGTTATTTTAAAACTTTTTTTAAAAAGTATTTGCATTGACATGGAAGGATTTATGAAAATTTGTAGCTTTTTCTAGTATAGAAAAAATATGTATGTAATGTGTAGTTTTGTCTGCTAAATAATTGCCCAATCTAAGGGCTCCAGGCAATCCTGTATGTGCCCTGATATGTCCTATAAAGAATAGATCTTTTCTGTCTCAGATTAAACTTTGTATAGTGGAAAACAAAGATAAAACAGTAGAGGAAGGAGAAATACTACCAGCATCTTCAAGGGATACTATAGCATTAACTATATACTGACTATCAGAAAATAAATTAAATACAGAATCTTTAAACATCACAAAATCTTGTAATACTGCATTAAGCTCTACCTTTGGAGCTGGTTGTTTGGGTACTAAAAATGTAAAAGTTTGATGAGGGGTAACTACTGCTGCTGTACCATTATTTGACTCATCAGTGAATATATTTGGGGCATTCATGATATGTGTTTTTCTTGTCATTTTTGGAAAAATTACAGGATGCAAAGACCAAAAAGACAACAAAGGGTTAGATGGTAAGTGGTTATCAAATGAAACATTAGATTTGCACATGATTATTGACCAAGTATGTAACTCATTAGCTAACTCATCAATTTGATCCTTAGTATATGGATTAATAATTTTATTGGGAGAAATTCCAAACACTCCCTTTGCTGCTTTTATTCCTTTGACTATTAATTGTCCTACAGCCTCAGGATACCTAGTAAGAATAGTGTTAGGAGAATAAGATAAATGTATCCATAATAATGGACCTTCTTGCCAAAATACTCCTGTAGGAATATTTTTTGTTGGTAGTGCAATAAATAATAAAGGCAAACTTATATCAATTCTATCCAAATGCATATTTTCCATTTATGTTTCAATGATTTTTAATGCCTTTCTTGCTTCAGGCGTTAACATGCAGGGTAATTTGGATCTGATAGACCTTTTAGGATATCAAATAAAGGTTCCAACTCTCCTGTTGGTATGCCTAGATAAGGCCTTGTCCAATTTATGTCTCCTAATAACTTCTGAAAGTCGTTAAGTGATTTGAGTTGATGTACTCGTATTTGAATTTTTGGTGGACGGATCATGGTTGAGGATAATAGATCTCCTAAATAATTAATTTGAAAATTTAATTGTACTTTATCCATTGCTATCTCTATATTATAATGTTTTAATAAGTTTGTAAGTGTGGCATAACATTCTAGCAATGTGTTTTTATCTTTGTGTGCTAATAATACATCATCTATATAGTGAAATATTTGTAGTTCAGGATATTGATTTCTAAGTGGCTGGATTGCTTTGTTAACATAAATTTGACACATAGTTGGGCTGTTAGCCATCCCTTGAGGGAGTACTTTCCATTCATATCTCTGATCAGGACCTTCATGATTCAGTGCAGGGACAGTAAATGCAAAACGTGGACTATCCTCAGGATGAATTGGAATGGAAAAAAACAATCTTTAATATCTATAACTAAAAAATACCAGGTTTTTGGCAAAGCAGACAATTGAGGAATCCCCGGTTGAGCAGGTCTCATAATAACCATCTCATTATTAATAGCTCTTAAATCTTGCAATAATCTCCATTTACCAGATTTCTTTTTGATGACAAAAATGGGAGTATTATAGGGAGACCAGAAGGTTGTATATGTCCCTCCACTAATTGTTGTTTGACCAGGTCATGGGCTGCTTGTATCTTTTCTTTAGTCAGGGGCCACTGAGGAACCCATATTGGTCTTTCTGATTTCCAAGTAGTTCATATAAAAGAGCATTTTCAAAGTAGCAGAGGGTGCTAGTAATACTGTTTTTTGTTTATTTTTTATCTGTGTTATTTGATTTTGTTAAATGTTTGAAAATCCATCTTGTTATTTATATATGATATATGAACTTTTAAATATGTATACTCTATTTCAATAGAAATGTTTAAATGAAAGTAGTACTTTAACAAAAACATAGAGTTAAGATCATACTTAATGGCAAAAAATAAAAACCTAAATACATTCTACCTAAAATCAGGAGTAAGGCAAGAGTAGCCACAGTGAAAGTTCAATTAAAGAAAAGGCATAAAAATTGAAGAAAATAAGTAGAGCTACTTCATTTATTTGCAAATCTTTGTCTATGTAGACAATAGATCAAAAAAAGTCTACTAGAACTAAGTGAGCATAGCAAAACTACTAAATTGAAGGTCAATAAACAAAAATCAATTTTATTTCTTGATACTGGAAATAAGGAGACTAAAAATAAAATTATAATAATCAAAATAGCATAATCATCCTCTAGATGAATTTAACAAGAAGTACCACCCCCTCCCAGAAAAAAAGAAGGAGTGAGTAGGATGTCCCTGGATTCAATCACCAGTATCAATAGATATGGGGAAAGCATTTGATAAAATTCAACATCCCATCATGAGAAAAATTCTCAATAAACTAAGTATAAGTACAGGAAACAGCTAAGATTCTACTGAATGAGGACAGTTTGAAGCTCTTCTTAACAGAATGCCCACTTTCACTATTTCTATTCCACACAGTAGTAAAATCCAGACAGAGCTTTAAGGCATGAAAAATAAAGGGCATCTAAATTAGGAAGGAGAAAATTAGATTGTCCCTGTTTGCAGGGGCAATTTTTATATAGAAAAAAAAATCAAAATACTTTTCTAAAAAATATATTAAAACTGATAAACAAATTCAGTAAATTTTCAGGATACAAAATTAATGTACAGAACTTAGTAGCATATCTAATAATAAAGTAGCTGAAAAAGAAAGCAAGAAAGTCATCCATTCATAATTGCTATTAAAAATGTAAACTATTGAGGAATAAACTTTTTCAATGGCAGTAAAATATTTTTATAATGAAAACTATAAAATATTGATAAAGTAAACTGAACCAGGCCCAGAATGTAAGGATATTTCATGTTCATGGATTTGACAAATTTATATTGTTAAAATGCAATACTACCCAAATCATTTACAGATTCAGTGCAATCCCCATCAAATTACCCAATATATTCTCCACATAACTGCCAAATAGGCAAAATAATCTTGAGCAAAAGAAGCAAAACTGGAGCAGCACAATTCCTGATTTCAAAACATGATATAAAGTTATGGTAGCAAAAACAGCCTGGTACTGGCATTAAAGTAAATGCACAAACAAAGCAACAGAAGAGATAAGGTAAAAGTAAATCCACAGACATACAGCCAACTATTTTTCATCAAAGTTTTCAAGAATACACAATGCATAAATGACAGTCTTTTCAACAAATAGTGACAGGGAAAACATATATCCATATGCAGAATCTAGATCCCTACCTCTCCCTATATACAAACATAAACTCAAAATGACTTAAATGTCATACACAAACTTTTGAAATTATTAGAAAACATAGCAAAGACACTTTAGGATATTGGTCTGGGCAAAGTCCTTTTTGGATAATTCACAAAGCACAGGAAACAAAACAAAAATAAACAAATGGTATTATATCAAATGAAAAATCTTCTACACTGCAAATTAAACAATCAACAGAGTTAAGAAAACCTGCAGAATGGGAATAAATTTTTCAAACTATTCATTCAACAAAGGAGGAATAACAAGAATATATAAAGAAATCAAATACTCAATAGCAAAAGTAGCAAAAATCTAATTTTAAAATGAGCAAATGATCTAAATAGAAAAGTCTCAAAAAGAAGACCTAGATCTGAGTGCAGTGGCAAATGCTTGTAATTTCAATGGCTTGGGAGACTGAGGAGGATTGAGAGTTCAAAGCCAGCCTCAACAATGGCGAGGCACTTAGCAACTCAGGGAGACCCTGTCTCTAAATATAATATAAAATAGGGATGGGGATGTGACTCAATGGTTAAGTGTCCCAGAGTTGAATCCCCAGTACAAAAAAAGAAGACCTACAAGTGGCTAAAAAGTTTGTGAATGTACACTAAACCTCAATGATAATCAGGGAAATGAAAGCAAACCACAATGAGATCCTGTTTAATGCCAGGTAGAATGGCTATTAACATAAAAAAAAAGAAAACAAACAAAAAAAGACAACTGGTGAGGCTTCTTCCATCATACAGTGTTGACAGAAATGTAAGTAAGTATTCCCATTATGGAAACCAGAATGGAGGTTCCTCAAAAACTGTATAACTACCATGTGATCCAGGAATCCTATTGCTAGATTATTTCCTTTGGAAAAGGAAATAAGTATGTGGAAGAGATATCTGCCTTCCTGTGTCTACTGTAGCATTATTCACAAATAGCCAAGATATGGAATCATCCCAGGTCTCCATGAGCAGATACAAGGATAAAGAAAGTGTTTGCACATTCACACCCACATATACACACATTTATATAATTGAATACTAACTGATCCATAAAAATGTTGAAAACCAGGCACAGAAAGACAACTGCTGCATGATCTCACTCATAGGTAGAATGCAAAAAATGATTAATTTCATAGAAACGATGAGTACAATAGTGGTCACCAAGGGCTACTAGGAGTAAAGTAAAAGAGGAATAGAGAGAGCTTGGTAATTGAAGGCAAAAGTATAGTAAGAAAGAACAAGTTCTAGTCTTCTAAAGCACAGTAGGGTGACAATAGTTGACCATTAGTTATTTATACACAAAATAGCTAGAAGAAAACATCTAAATGTCCCAAAGAAATCATTCATGTTTGAGATGATGGACTTGCTGATTACTCTAATTTGATAATTACACATTATATGTATGAATCAAAATATCACACTATAGCCCATAAATATATATTATTATGTGTAGTTTAAGAACATTTAGCTTGGCATGGTGGCACACACCTGTATTCCTAGAAGCTCAGTGGCTGAGGCAGGAGGATAGCAAGTTCAAAGCCAGCATCAGCAACATGAGGCACTAAAAGCAACTCTGTGAGACCTTGTCTCTAAATAAAATACAAAATAGGGCTGGAGATGTGGATCAGTGGTGGAGTGCTCTTGAGTTCAATCACCAATACCACCCACCCACCCCCAAAAAAAGTTTAAGAACATTTGGCATTATATACCCCATTATCCAAATTATGTTGTTAATGTTTAATAGCTTTGTAATGTTTTGAACAACCAATAAAAAATGTTTATTTTTAAATAGCACTTATAAATATATTGATAGATTTGTAGAAAAAAATAGAAATGTAAACACATATATTGGCATGTGATCTTCCATTTGGGGTAGAGAATCATTTTATCTAGGAATTCCCAAAGTTTCCATTCTGAGGCACAACTGCTTGGCTTCTGCTAAAACATGTAACTGCTAAAAGGTCAACCCCATCCCAGCCCATGTCACAACCCCTAATCATGCATGTGAAATTCCTCTTGCAGGCTGTAAAGCTGCTCTGGGAGTGCCAACATGCTGCTGCTCTCCTTGGAGGGACAGCCATGTTGGTTTGCTCCATGCTACTGACAATAAATCTCTGGCGTGTGGTGTGGTCTTTGGACTTTGCGAGCGCCCTTTCAACATTTGTTATGTAGTTTTACATTATTCCTATCAAATTGAAATTTCCCAACTATAATGAGTAACTCATGTAACAAACTTTTAATGAGAAATGTGGTTTCTTATGATCCTCCCTCAGTTTATGTAAAGTGAAAGTTTTTAAAAAGGAGCTAAAGTTGTGTTTTATTTCACCATCAGATTCTTCTTTTGTTCTGCTGACTTTTATCCACAGCTGCATCCTCTTTTCTCTAAGGACACTGTCTCCAAGATTAGCATACTTTTGTTTATAACCTCAAATTTGGTTACTCCAAAGATTCATTAATAACCATTTGTAGGTCACCAGGGACCCTGTTTTTCATTTGGTTGCATTTTTATCAAACAGCAAATTTTAAGCTAGATACAACAAAGGTGCCCATTGTCCTGAGAAGTCAGTGCTAACTATCCTCAGATGCAGATTCCTAACATTCCACAGTCTTCATATTAAAATGTTTTCTTTTATTTCGTTCTTTTATTTTAAGGGTATAAAAACAGCAGAAGGAAGTCCAAGGAACTGTTTGAAGATGGATACCTCTGAGATGTTTATGAAACCTAGAGTTGTCATGAATTTGACAGTGGATTCACAAGAAAATGTAACAAGAAATTCATATGAAAATCGTTTTAATTACCTTTTTCAGTTTAGAAATTCTAAGAATTTGTGGGTTTCAACAGCCAACAGAAACTATAAATGACTTTTAAAATAGTAAATGCAATAAATTTTATTATTTTAGTTTAATTATATTTTCTTTTTTGTAATCTAAATATTATTATTTGTGGAAGAGAAAAAATTTTATTCAGTAACGCATTTTTTTTCTTTATAGATCTGGTTTCCTTGCATAATAAAATGCCACTTTGGGGAGATGTTTATGCATTTCAATTTGACATTTAAATGTTAAAATTTGGTAGTTATCCAGAAATATATTACCTATTTATCAACTCACATCAGAAACTATGATAAATATGCATATAACAACCCCCAGCCCTCCAAAAGAATGACAAATTGGCATAAGTTTCATCACCTCATTAGAGTTCTCTGTCCTCATTTCAACCACACACTTTGAAAGCAGAATAAACAAAAAAGTCTCATTTAAAGCATGACCAATATCCAATAGTGATAAGGCTGTTTAACTGGACTCAATGATGTGATTACTGTGTTATCTGAGAAATCAGAGGAGAACTGGGGGAAGGAACTATACCTGAAAATAGTAGCAAAATGAAGGCAGTTTCTCTTTTATGAGCTATGAAGGTAATAAATAAGAGCAGAAAAGTTGATCTCTTGAAAGTGAAAATTAAAAAAACAATTCACAGTGGTTCAAAGTCACAGAAAATTTAAATGAACAAAGTTAATGTCTAAATTAAGACTCTAAATTGAAAGGAAAATGGCTTAGTAGGCATCTAATTAGAAAATTTGCAATAGATGAATTCAGTTAGAAACATTTTTGAACAATTGAAAAACATGTGTATAACAGTGAATATTGTGAGGACTCTGATGATGAAAAAAACATGCAGCCTGATCCCCGCCCCAAGTTAGTATTCTGTGTTAGGTGTTAATAGAGTAGCACATGCCATTTTCTACTAGAGTACGTGATAGCAGTCATCAGACTTACAGAAAACTTTCCAGACGGCTTAAAACTAAAGATTAAATTGATCAAATAAAGTATGCTTACTGTAATGTAATAAATGTTAAAATGTAATACTTTTTAAAACCATTTTGAATAAGAAAAACCTAAATGATAGAGTTAAAACTGATAATTAATCTGTAGCAAACTGTCTCTGAATGTTACATATAGATTTAACAGAAGTCAGAAAACAACAATGTGAATAATACTGTAACAAGCTTCATTCTACTGGAACTGACAGATGACCCACAACTGCAGGTTCTAATTTTTATCTTTCTGTATCTCACCTATGTGTTAAGCATAAGTGGAAATATTATCTCCCTCATCTTAGTGAATCTACGCCTTAAAATAGCCATCTACTATTTCCTACAAAATTTTGCTTTCTTGGAGATCTCATTCACATCCTCATGTATTCCCAGAACTTATATAACATAGCAACAGATGACAAGATGATTATCTATAATGCCTGTGTCAACCAAGTATTTTTTATTGACCTCTTTGGTATAACTGAATTTTTTTTCTCCTGGCTGCCATGTCCTATGATCCCTATGTGGCCATCTGCAAGCCCCTTGCATATTTTGCTACTCATGTAACTATCATGAGTAGCAAAATATGCAAGAGAATTCTCTTTTGTTGTTGGGTAGCTGGTCTGTTTATTTTAATCCCCCCACTCAGCCTAGGCCTAAATTTGGAGTTTTGTGATTCTAATATCATTGATCATTTTGTTTGTGATGCATCTCCACTCCTGAAAATCTCTTGCTCAAATACTTGGTTTATGGAACTGACAATTATCATCTGTGCTATACTGACCCTCATTATGACACTCATGTGCATAATTTTGTCCTACATTTACATCATCAAGACCCTTCAGCTCAGTGGAATAAAAAAGCCTTTTCTACCTGTTCTTCACACATGATTGTGGTTTCCCTCACCTATGGCACCTGCATCTTCATCTACATTAAACCTTCAGCAAAGGAATCAGTGGCCATAAATAAGGGGGTAACTGTCCTCACTACTTCCATCACTCCCAAGCTGAAGCCCTTCATTTACACACTAAGGAACAAACAAATACAACAGGCCTTGAAGGACTCAGTCAAAAGAATTTTTATATTTTTCAAGAAATAAGGGACATGAAGTTTGATGAACAAGTGTGGTGAATTTCCTAAAGTCTGCTGGCAAGTTAACTTTTTCAAAAGGCTCTTGCTCATCCTCATCCAGTGGCATCTTCTCCACAACCTCTTTTAAGATCACATCATTCCATAATAGGCATGTTAATAGCTTTCAAAATTTTAAACCTTGCTTCATTTTCAAATTTGAAGACCTAATAATAAGATAAAAGAAAAAAAATAGATATAAACTTCTTGTCATTTTTTTACATTTTCAGGGACAACAGAACAAATAATCATCACTACTGATTCTTCCAATCCAAAACTTCCAAATGATTCATTCATTAATTCACCTAATAAATGTGTATTGGGTACTTTCTTTAGGGTAGGTACTGTTCTAGATCCTACAAACAGAGGACAAAAAAAAAATCAGAATTAAAAAAAATCCTCCTATGCACCCTCAGAAATAAAAACAAGAAATGGAACAAGCAAGCTAAGTGATTATCAGCTGAAGAATGGATGAAGAAAATGTGGTATATATGCACATTGAAATACTTCCCAGACATAAAATAAAATGAAACTCTGTTATTTGCAAGAACATAGGTGAAAGTGGAAACAATTTCATTAAGAGAAATAAGCTGGTGCAGTGGTGCATGCCTGTATTCCCAGTGACTCAGGAGGCTGAGGGAGGAGGATCATAAGTTTGAGACCTGTCTCAGTACTTGTGAGACCCTCAGGAATTTAGAGAGACTATGTCTCAAAAATAAAAAATAAAAATGACAGGAGAAGTGGCTCAGTGGTTAAGTGCTCCTACTTCAATCCTAAATCCAAAAGAACAGAGATACAAATAGAAATAAGCCAGGAATAGACACACAAGTACTTTATGTGTGAAATATAAAAAAGTGCATCTCACTGAAGTTGTGTATAGCTTGGCAATTGCAAGAGGCTGGGGAAAGTAGAATGGGGAAAGGTAAATTGATGAGTAGTAAGTTACAGATAGGGGTAAGAAGTTCTGCTGTGCTACTGCCCAGAAAAGTGACTTCAGATAATATTAATATATCAAATATTTCAAAAAGTTAGAAGAAAGGATCTTGAATGTTTCGGTCATAAAGAAATGATAAATGTTTGAGAAGATAGCTTGTTTTCACCCTGATTAGAATATTATACAGTGTATACATGTATTGAAGAATCATGTTGTACCTCATAAATATGTATACTTTTTATGTTTTTATGTGTTAGTTTGAAAATTAAATTTAAATAATAAAAACAAAAAGCTTAGATTGCACCAAAAATTAGTGCTTTTGTCATGAAAGGGAATTACAAACCTTTCAATTTGAGAAAAATCTCTAAAATACTAAAAGTTTAATATTGAGAGATTTTAAATTATATCAAATTAATAAAGCCAAAATTTTAAATAGAATAGGCTTTTATCAATAAAAAAGGAAGTTAAAGAAATAAGGTTAAAAATGCTTTTTTGAGAAATTTTAATGTTTTCATACTACAAAAAAAAATCTGCCAGATAGAGATAGCTATGTTAATATATCTACCCAAAATGTTAGTGAAATAAGCAAACACACACAGAAAAAAATAATAAAGTAAAAGAAATCAAGGAAATAAAAGCAGCAAAATATATAGTATCTTTAAAATTTAGATAATTTTCTAAAAGGAATATGAAAAGCTATAAATATAGTACTACATTTTTAGGACATAAACAGCGGTATAAATTGTTTATCAGATTCCCCCCACAAAAAGCTCATGTGGCTCATCATCTGAAACTAATTCTCCCATCCCAATGGCATTTGAATTTACATTTATTTTGTCCCTCATCTTTACCATATAATGTTTATATGTCCAAAAAACTTTTCCTCATTTTTTATGCCTCGGTTCTCAAAATAAAATTTACTCCTTCTAAGAAATTTTTCCTGTCCAATCAAAATCCTACATGCTCAAACCCCAAAGAGTCACCATGCAGAAACATCCTGTATCTCTGCTATTATAACATTTTCTCTATGTCTATATCTTTTAGTAGATTGTCAGTATTGAAAGTCAGTATATTTTTTGTCCTTGAGTATGAATAATTTCAAATATCTTGAAAGTAAAACTTTCTCAACAATAAAAATGACACAAGAAATATTTGGATCAATATAACAGAAAATGAAAGAGAAAAATATCTCCAACAAGAGGAATTGAATGTATCAGTGTTGAAATCAAAGTGGAATTTATGCTATATTGATTATAACATAAATATGCTTCCTGCATTTCATTTTTAATTACTGCTTTCAGTGAATATATAGTTCCAAAATATTATACATATATATTTATTATTTTATGTATCATTTTATTGATTTTACTGTATGTATTTAAACAACATGAGATACATGATGAAATGATTACTACAATCAAGAAAATAAATATACCCATCATCTCAAAAATTCTTTGTTTTGTGTATAGTACAAGTACCTGATATCTCTATTGATTTTTCAGTATAAAATAAAATACTATTAGTTATAGTCCTCCTGATGTAAATTGTCTGTAGATTTATTCATTTTGCATAACTGCTAGTTTGTACCCTTTGACCCACTTTGCATAGATTGGTTGAATATCATACACTTTCTTTTCCTAACGGATATATCCATATTCTACCTACTTAGTTGCATTTTCTCTAGTAAAAGATATAAAATCAGAGATCCTGGGGTTTTTCAAAAGAGTTGAAACTTTTCAAAAGAGTTAACTCGTTGAAAAGTTAACCTTGAGGTAATAGTATCTAAATCCAGATGCTGTCGTCATTCCACTAGCCATGAGATTTTCACCAACTCACCCTACTTCAGTCATTTCCTTTTGACTGAAGCACTTAATCCATTTTTAAGAAAACAGCTGTATTAGTAAATCAAATACCACAGAGTACACCTTAAATAAATAGTAAAAAATAATAAACACACCTTTATTAATATGTGAATTATATACATATAAGTATATGAAGTATAGATTATAATTGTACAATTAAATATAGAACCAAATTATTTTGTTATATTTACAAAGTTGTGCATACCTCACCATAATCTAACTTTGGAACGTTTCTCTCATCCCAAAAGGAACCCTGTTATCCTCAGCCATCACTTTTCATCTATCTCTTTCCACATTTCTTCCCAGCCTGAAACAGCAAATATACTTTCTTCTCTTACTTGTCAAAGAACAGAGAGTTTCAGTTAGGAGATCTGTTGTATATCAGGGTGAATATATTGAATAACAGTATATTGTATACTACAAAACAGTTAAAAATAAGTTCAAATCTCTAAGCACGAAGTCATGGGAGGTAATGAATGGAAGCACATGGCCACCAAATGACTGAGGCATGAGACAGGAAGCAAACCTCGGATCAGCTAGCTTTCCTCTATTCTGCAGGGAAGTCCATTGATCAGGCTCAGATGGGTTCATTTCTGAGTACAGGAAATGGCCTCTGGGGTTACAGAAGAAGTTTGGGTTTTATAGTTTACAATGAGGGTGACTTAATCAAAGGAGACTGCAGATGTGCAGTTTGGACAGTCAGGGACCTAGTTGTGCAGGTTAAAATTTTAACTCAGGAAGGCATTTGTAAAAAGGTTTAAACTTCTTGTCACTGGGAAAAGCTCCCAACTCAATTGTTCACTGCTTATCTCTGGGACCCACCTAGAGCTTACCTAGAGCTTCACTATTTGCTTTTCTCTTTCCAAGACTCTCTGCAGTGGGAAAGTGTAAAAGTCCAGGGCCCAGCTTTTTGGTATTTGCCTCCTTCCTTCAGGACCCACTGTGGTTGGGAAGGGGTGAAGGTTTACTTTGGGTAGAGATGCTGGTAATGAACATGGAAAGGATGAAAGTTTACTTTTTCCCTCAAGGCCTGTTCTTAATGTTTGGCTAATTTCTCTCCCTCCTCCGGAGCCACACTGTCCCTCCATTTTTTCCTGTCTTGTAGAAATATTATTTTCCATAACCCTTCAATGGATACGCTAATTAGCATACTTTGTTCAGTCTTCATTGTACACATATATCAAAACATATTGCATGCCATTACTGCATACAATTATGGTTTGTCAAATTAATACTAATAAAATTATATTTATTGTATGTGAGCTTTAAAAATATGCTTATAAACTTAGTGGTGTTATAAGAAATTTGCTTAACAATATTTTCATGCCTTCATTTATATTTCTATTCCTGGGGGAATTATATAAGCAATTTTATGAAAGAATAAATTTCATGTTGTTAAGACCTTTCAGTGGATTTGAAGTCACAGAAATGCTGGGGTACTAGATTTTAACATAATTTAAAATATCAGATAAGTTAGTGCACAAAAAGAAACTGACATTTCTGCTTTCTTTTAGAATGCTCACAGTTGAACCTAGGCATGTTTGTTGAAATTATTTATTTGTTTTGACTAAAGAATTTTTATGGTTTGTGTAATAAGAATAATATTCTGAGAAAGGAAATCTGAGTAATATATTAAAATCTTTATGTATAACTTATTTTTTGCATAAAAATTGGTAACGCAGAAAAAGAGACAGATCTTTTAGCTACCTTGTGTGCTAACAATTAATTAAAAGAAACTGGACTAGGTTTTGCTTTTAATGAGATTCTTAAAGTTGTCCCACAAGTATCTTTTAATGATCCATAAGCTTTCTATTGTCTCTAAAGTCCATGTTCCCATTGTTACTAGAGTAGGTTTGATTGTGTTTCCCCAAGTTCATTACACAAATGATTCATTAGTGGTTTTTGAATCTGGGTCACAGGGGACTTTGTGTTTATTAACTTTGTTGCAGATTTGGCAAATAAAATAAATATCTAGATTCAAATTGGAAAACCCTTTCTCTGAGCAAAAGAGTTTTGAACACCAATTATTCTAAAGGTAACAATAGTTCCCTTGAACACACTTTTAAGTGATAGTTAAAAATTAAAAAAAAAATCCTGGGCTTATGATAGAACTATATATGTTGTGAGAAAGTTGGTGCAATTGATAAAAGAGAAAATCCAAGAATATCAATTATTCCCAGGATAGTGTTAGTGTTGAAGTGACCAATTCAATCAGTAGTGGCTAAACATTATCAAGTTTATTCTCAACATTTTCAAGTTGTGTCTGTAAAAATACATGTAAACAACTAATAGAGAAAGGTTATGATTAATTGCCAGAAGGGTAAGTATAATAAATTCTGTCATTTGTTTCATTTTCTTTTTTGAGAATTGGGTCATATGTGACTCTAATAAATAAATCTTGCCTGATTTCATTACATTTTAGAAATGTAAATTCATGTGGTATTAACTAAACAGTATATTTAGAGTGCTTTAATCTTGTGTATTGTACAGATATTTATAAGATTATATTAGGCAATAATAAGAAAGGTAGCATAATTTGTGTTATGTGAAAAGTAGTAACATCTCCAACAAAAATTTCTAGAAACTAAAAACTAGAAACTAATGGCTAGATATGTACATATACAGTAAAATTGGATACTGTGGGACAGAGATAAAATGGAGAAATACAGAACATTGAAGAAAAGATTACTCTAGATAATCCATGTGAAATGTTTATTTCAATATCTAGTCTATAGTAAAGTTTTAATAACTAGAACATACTAATTTAATTATAAAGAATACAAGGTGAGAAGTAAAAAAAAAGGTGTGGAAAATCATGATTTTCACTTGGGTTCTGTTTGGGGTACATCTAATTATATGATTGAGATCATAAAGAGTAATAACTTTTAGAGCTGAGAAATTCATGAAAATAAACTATCAGTAAGAAATAATGAAGCACTAAGAACTATCAACATAAGAGACACCAGCAAGAAAATAAATGTCTAGAAATGACAAAGCCAAAAGTTGACAGGTTCAATATGTATGTAACAATCATCAAGTTAACAGAGGCTACTAGAAATACTGGGTGGTTGAAACACTTCTGAGCTGGGAAGGGAGGCACACTCATATAATCTCAGTGACTGGAGAGGCTGGGACAGGAGAATCACAAGTTCAGGTCCAGCCTGGGTAATTTGTTAGACCCTGTCTCAAAATTAGTTAAAGCAAATAAAGAAAACACACATTATAACATTATACTTAGAAATTTCCTAAACTTCAACAGAAAAAAAGGAGGTATTTGACAAACTTTCATGTAATTCATATATTTAAAATATATGGGCAAAACATGATTTCAGTATAATAATGATTGAATGTATGATAACCAACAAAAGGAAAATAATTATGAACCAGGGCACCTAAATAGTTAAATTATAGTTATTACTCATTATTAGACAGGTACTTTTATAAATATTTTATATAATATACTTTCACATAGTATATGTATGAAGAGTAATATTTTATTTTCCATTTTACACTAACAAACTGAGTCACAGTGAAATTAAATCATGCTTGAAGAAATATGTAATAGTTTAAACCTGGTATATTTTGGACCTTGGGATACTAATACAGTATTTTGGACTGTGCTTCACACTTATAGACATTAAAAATAAAAAAAATGTGATTTTTATCAGGTATATATTCCATACCTAATTTATATTATCATCCTATACAATAAATTCATTCTCAAAATTCTCTTTCTTATGTACTGCAATAGGAAAGGAGTATTTTAAATAGAAAATTATGAGGAAAAAACAGGGGAATTAGTAAGGAAGTAGTTGTTTACAGAAAACACAAGTGTACTTGACATCCTCAGCCACAGAAGGAGAGCCTGTATAATTAACTGTCTGTGTGATATAATTGTATTAATAACAAGACTTCAAGAAAACATAAATATGAAAAAGAAAATTTAGGGTTCAGCTTTAGGATTCACAGTATGAATAAGGAAAATCTCTCAATCTCAGAAAACACTAATAGTCAAATCTAACTCTTTGGGAAAATTAAATCTGAGATGCAGGTAAAATAAAAAATAAGAACAGAATGCAATAATAAGGAAGCAACCATAACATTTTGGAATTGGTACAGATAATGCAATTTGATTTTTTAATCTACCCTGAAATGACCAAAAATATATGATTATAGAACCTATGCTACCAATGAATGACAATATTTGTAAATAAAATAGTTAAATACATGTGAATGGGTTTTCCAGGTTTTTCCTCTGTGAATTACTATCCTACACAAACATCTCTGAATTTGAAATGCAAATTAAATATAAGTCAGGGTCCACTTATGAGAAATCACACAGTAACATTTATCCTGCTGGGACTGACGGATGACCCACAACTGAAGGTCGTGATTTTCATCTTTCTCTTTCTCACCTACATGCTGAGTATAATTGGAAACCTGGCAATCATCTCCCTCACCTTCCTGGATGCACGCCTAAAAACTGCCATGTACTTTTTTCTACAACACTTCTCCTTCTTAGAAATCTCATTCACAACTGCTTGTATTCCCAGATACTTGTACAGCTTATCAACAGGGGATAAGACCATCACATATGACAGTTGTGCCATTCAGATATTTTTCACTGATCTCTTTGGTGCAACAGAATTTTTTCTCCTTGCCACCATGTCCTTTGACCGATACATAGCTATCTGCAAACCTCTACACTATGTGACCATCATGAACACCAGGGTCTGCAGAAGACTCATCCTTTGTTGCTGGACAGCTGCTTTGTTGGTCATACTCACACCACTTAGCCTGGGCCTGAATCTGGAATTCTGCAACTCTACTATTATTGACCATTTTGCCTGTGATGCAGAACCCATCCTAAAAATCTCATGCACAGAAACATGGCTCATTGAGCAGATGGTTATAGTTTGTGCTGTGTTAACTTTTATTATGACTCTTATATGTGTAGTTCTATCCTATGTATACATCATTAAGACTATTCTGCAATTCCCTTCTGCCCAACAAAGGAAAAGGGCATTTTCTACCTGTTCTTCCCATATGATTGTGGTCTCCATAACCTATGGGAGCTGTATCTTCATCTATGTTAAGCCTGCAACAAAAGATTCAGTGGCTATTAACAAGGGGTTGACAGTCCTTGTTACGTCCATCAGTCCCATGTTGAACCCCTTCATTTACACACTGAGGAACAAGCAAGTAAAACAGGCCTTCAAGGATTCAGTCAAAAGAATTGCATGGTTCTTAAATAAGTAAGGGAATTTGCTAGTGTAAAAGTATTCTAAGTGTACTGAAAAGATTGTTGATCTCTAAATATGTGTCTTTGACATTTTACATCATTCCTTTCCTTGCAAGGAAAGAATTTCAGGATAAGTTTTCTCAAAAAGAAAATCTACTTCCAGGCAACTAAAGGACTTCACATAATAGAAAATCTGAACAGAACTGCAAATAAAATTAAACAGAAAAACATCAATGATTTCACCACATATTTGGGATTCAGTAATTGTGTTGATAGAATTTCCTAATTCTAATATTTTTATTTATATATGACAGCAGAATGCATTACAATTCTTATTACACATATATTACACAATTTTTAATATCTGTGATTTTATACATATTATATTCACACCTATTCATGTCTTCATACCTGTACTTAGGATAATAATGTTCCTCACATTCCACCATAATTTATAACCCCATTCGCTCAACCTTCCCCTTCAACCTCTCTGCCCTATCTAGAGTTCGTGTATTCCTGCCATGCCCCTGTTCCCTATCCAACTATGAATCTGCCTCCTTATATTAAAAAAATTAGCATTTAGGTTTTTGGGATTTGCTAACTTCACTTAGCATTATCTTCTCTAACTCCATCCATTTATCTGCAAATTTTATGGTTTTATTCTCTTTTATTGTAATATTGCATCGTGTATATATCCCAAATTTTTAATCCATTCGTCTATTGAAGGGCATCTAGGTTGCTTTCACAGTTTAACTATTGTGAATTGTGCTGCTATAAACATTGATGTGGATGTGTCCCTGTAGTATGCTGTTTTTATGTCCTTAGGTTATAGACTCAAGAGAGGGATAGCTAGTTAAATGGTGGTTCCATTCCCAATTTTCCAAGGAATCTCCATACTGCTTTCCATATTGGCTGCATCAATTTGCAGTTCCACGAGCAGTGTATGAATGTACCTTTTTCCCCACATCCTCACCAACACTTATTGTTGTCTGTATGCATAATAGCTTCCATTCTCACTGGAGTGAGATGAAATCTTAGAGTGGTTTTGATTTGCATTTCTCTAATTGCTAGTGATGATGAACATTTTTTCATGTACTCATTGATTGCTTGTACATCATCTTCTGAGAAGTGTCTCTTCAGGCCATTCCCTCATTTATTGATTGGGCTATTTGATTTTTGATGTTTAGCTTTTGGGGTTCTTTATATACTCTAGAGATTAGTGCTCTATCACATGTGTGAGGGGTAAAGATTTGCTCCCAAGATGTAGGCTCTCTATTCATCTCACAGATTGTTTCTTTTGCTGAAAAGAAACTTTTTAGTTTGAGTTAATCCCATTTATTGACTCTTGATTTTAATTCTTGTGCCACAGGGCTTTTATTAAGGAAGTTGGGGCCTAGTCCCACATGATGGAGATTAGGGCCTACTTTTTCTTCTATGAGACATGGGGTATCTCATTGTATTCCTAAGTCCTTGATCCATTTTGAGTTGGGTTTTGTGCCTGGTGAGAGATAGGGGTTTAATTTCATTTTGTTGCATATGGATTTGCAGTTTTCCCAGCACCATTTGTTGAAGAGGCTATCTTTTCTCCAATGTATGTTCTTGGCACCTTTTGCCAAATGTAAGATAATTGTAGTTTTCTGGGTTAGTCTCTGTTTCCTCTATTCTGTACCATTGGTTTACCAGTCTGTTTTGGTGCCAATACCATCTGTTTTTGTTACTATTGCTCTATAAGGTCTGGTATAGTGATTCCACCTGCTTCACTCTTCTTGCTAAGGATTGCTTTAGCTTTTCTGGGTCTCTTATTTTTCTAGATAAATTTCATGATGTCTTTTTCTATTTCTATGAGGAATGTCATTGGGATTTTGATTGGAATTGCATTAAATATGTATAGTGCTTTTGGAAGTATGGTCATTTTGTTAATATTAATTTGGTCAATTCAAGTGCAAGGTAGATCTTTCCATTTTCTAAGGTCTTCTTTCATTTCTTTCTTTTGGGTTCTGTAATTTTCATTATATAGATCTTTCACCTCTTTCATTTAATTGATCCCCAAGTATTTTATTTTTTTTAGGCTATTGAAAATGTTGTAGTTTTCCCTGTTTCTTTTTCTGAGTATTTGTCAGAGATAAAATTGTGGTTATAATTTTATATAAAATTCTAATATTGAAAGCCTTTTCTAAAGGAAGGTACCATTTCCGGCAGGGGAATGAAATAAATAGAAAACCTACTAATTTCTTAGTGTTTTAATGGATTTATGGAACTAATTAATTAAAAACATGATAAAACATCTTACATGTAAATTATAAACACAAAAATAACAACTCAAAAATATATGCATTTCAATGTTTAATAAACATCTGCATAAATGTTCATGTCAACATGGAAACTGAATCATAAAATATCAAATCCTACAAGTTTGAATACTTTGAAAGTCACAGGGTAAATGAACTAAGTTTAATAGAATTTACATGAAGTAAGATGCTAAATATTTTTTTTCTAAACTTTTTTTTTTTTTAGTTTTGATGGATCTTTATTTTATTTATTCTATTGGTGCTAAGGATTGAACTCAGTGCTTCACACATGTAGGGAAGTGCTCTACCACTGAACCACACACCAGCCCCCCAAATTCTTGAAAGACTTGTATTTGCAAGGCAAATGTTCATATATCTATATATTTATTTTGTTTTATGACTTATATATAATTAATCTTTAGCTGTCGAGAAATTATAATTATTAGATGGCTATAAAATTATTTAAAAAGTGAGCAATGTGAGGGGTAGGGGTTATACCTTAGTAGGTAGAGTGCCTGCTTAGCATGCCCAAGGGCCTGGGTTCAATCCCTGCACCAACAACAACAACAAAAAAAGAAATTGAAAAACATTGAATGTATATAAATTAGCCATATAAATGACTACAACCCAATGTAAATTTATGGAAGCTGTATCTCCATCTATTTAAGGCTTTCAATCTGTTGATCTCATAATCGGTAAGGGGCATTATTGCAATCTAGACAACAACAACTATTTCTTCTTCTTCTTCTTCTTCTTCTTCTTCTTCTTCTTCTTCTTCTTCTTCTTCTTCTTCTTCTTTCTTCTTCTCCTCCTCCTCCTCCTCCTCCTCCTCCTCCTCCTCCTTCTTCCTCTACAAGGGATAGAACCCAGATGCACTTTAACAATGAACTATATCCCAAAGCCCTTTTTTATTTTGAAAGTGAAAGTGAATCACATTAAGTTGCTTAGTACCTTGCTCAGTTGCTGAGGGTGGCCTCAAAATTGTGGATTTCCTGCCTCAGCATCCAGGGTGGCTAGGATTACAGCTATGCACCACCACACCTGGCTGTTTTTAACAGCCATAATGAAAGAATCTCAATGCAACATATATTTTTATCAATTATTATTTTAATCGTACACCTATATGATATATAATGTTATAATTCAATAATTCAATATAGACATAAGGTGTATAATGATCAAACTATCTTTCTGTTAACATTTCCAACTATTAACATTTTAAAAATGTTTTGTCAATGCATCTTATCAATGTAAGATTAATACTATGCAAACGAATCTTACCTATGAGTTAACAACTAAAGGAAATATTGGATAAAAATTTAAGTGTTGTGACACATTAGTATAATTTGAGATTTTCTGGAAAAAAATTGAATTTTGCATACATAACTCAATATAAACAATTGGAAAGGAAATACGTAAAGTGTGCCACTTTTTAGATCAACACTTAGTAATACCGACCAGGCAAGAAGGGGAATAGAGTAAAATGAGTTAGGGATGTGGAGAAGCTCTATCTAATACAGGCATTTTGGGGCCACTAATATTTTCAGTTGTTCTACAACACTAACTCCAATTTGGTCTCCAGTTCTGATTCTGGTGACTTCTCTTTTCATCACTTTTGCAATTTCGTCCAAACTTCCCACATTTTTTCAGTGGACCCAGTTCATGCCCTAACTCCAAGATCAGTTAACACTATTAATTATATTCTTACTGTTCTAAATCCTTGATGTGACAAGCACTGGGTATTTATGAATGGAAATTAGTGAACTTAGTGACTACTGAGTTATTAGAAATTCTGTTTCAAGAAGTTTAGATTGCAGCCAGTCATAGTGGTGTACACATGTAATCTCAGCAACTCAGGAGGCTGATTCAGGAGGTTCACAAGTTTGAAGCCTACCTCAGCAACTTAGCAAAGCACTAAGCAACTTAGTGAGACCCTGTTCAAAGTACAAAAAAAAAAAAAAGAAAAAACTTAGATTGAAATAATGCTCCTCACCTATCTTGAGATCAACATAATAAAGTCACCTGAAGCTTTGGGTTCACTTAGAGAAGATCTAATGGCCCAGACTGAGAAGCAACAGCAAGCCGTATAAAGAGCCTTTTTTTCACAGCTAGTATCCTAAATTTCTTGAAATGTCCAAAAAATGTTAATCTTGAAAGCTTACGCTATGCAAGGTCATATGTTAGGCACTTTATATCTAATAATTTTATATTTACAGAAATAGATAACAGTTTAAATAGGAACACATTTATCACAGTATTAAGAAGTTATAAATTTAAGACTAATCTTGTTTATTAAATGTTTTTATAGTGCATCATAACTATACATGATACTGCAGTTAATTTTGACATAATCATGCATGAATTCAAATATATTTCTTGTACTATGCATTTTATTTTATAGATCTCATTCCACTGTCAATGAAACTATCTTTATTCAAATTCCAGGAGCATGTCTATTTTGTCTAATAAAATACAAATTCTTAGATAACTGTTTGGTGAAGTAATAAATGAAAGAATGAATGAGTATAGTTTTTTTCCCTAGGGATTGTAATTCAATGACTGAGAAGTATTTGTCCTAGAAGAGCTTGGAGTAGAGATATTGTTCTACAGGGATATATAGAGATCATAAAACATAGACCTGTTTTAGATTGACAAAATTAAATTTCCTTAATAGTAATATATTTTCTTATGTATGTTGTTCTTTTTTCCTGATTCTCCACTACATCAGAAATTATGTACTACATCAGAAATTATTTGCCCTGTAAAACCATGTTACCAACCAGGACATCAACATTAGTAGATTTCATGGACTTAAGCATTTGTAATGGACAGGAACTTCAAACATCCCTATGTTATGAGAGAAAATTGAGTAAGAAGATGAAAAATACTTCTTATCCCTCCCCACCTGTCCACAACACTGATATCACTCTTCTTTTTGGGGAGGGTGGAATAATGAGATTGAACTCAGGGGCACTTGACCACTAAACCACATCCCCATCCCTATTTTGTATTTTATTTAGAGTCTCACTGAGCTGCTTAGTTCCTTGCTTTTGCTGAGGCTAGTGTTGAACTCAAAATTCTCCTGCATCAGTCTCCTGAGCCACTGGGATTAGAGGCATGTGCCACTCTTTGAGCAGAGCCAGTGATAGAAGCAGTGCTTTGCATTCTCTGATACTATGGCTTTAGTCATTAAATCTTCATTGAATTATAGGTTGCTGAGTCAACATCACACATGACTTTCCTAGTTGTTCACTAACAGTAGGGGACCAACTAAGAAGCCATTTCCCAGAATTTCCTTCTTAGAATGGTAAATTAAAATCATGAAAGGACTTTGTGCAAAAATTGGATGTGAAAAGAGAAGCAAAGGTTATTATTCTCCAGAGGTGTAGTCAGGCTGCTGAGTTAACATGACAATCAGAGTATTTTCTCATTAAGTATTTGAGAATTACCTACTTTTACTTTGCTGCTAAGGTTTTGGTAAGCACTCTCCCAGAAATTACTAAAGTTCATTGCCATTTTGCACTCACAGTTTCTATACCTTTTCTGCATGGCTACAACCTGAAATTTTCAGTATTAATTTTCTCGATATCCTACAATCAACACTCACACTTTGGCTTTTGGCTCCCTCAGGTCTTTAAAAGCAAGATGAATCTTGGAGTCTACTGAATTATAAAAACAAATAACTCAAATATAGTTTCAGCTAAAGGGGGTCATAAGAAGAGCAACAAAATGTGGAATGAATTTCTCTACAGGTATCTTTCTTTTTTTTTCCTTAAGGGATAATTTTTTAAGCTTCTCTGTCTGGAAGATGGGAATTGAAAATGAAGTCAGCAAGACTTGCGGAGATAGTCCATTCCTATCAATTCCCTTTTGACAGATTTTATTTCAAAAGGACATATGAAAGGATAATTTTCAGGGATTGGCATTCAATTCATTCATTTTTCACACCAAAAAAAAGATTCAGTTTTGTGGAGAGATTCCTCAGAAACTAAAATATCACAATATTGGAGTAAGGGAGGAAAAACTATCCAAAGGACAGGAGACATTTGGTTAGTAGCTAAATCTCAACAGCATAGAGAAGAAGCTGTGCATGCATGCAATAACATGGGTGAACATTGCTAGGTTGAACAAAAGAAGTCAGACATGTAATTCAAACAAGGTAGTTACTTTCATATAAAATTTCAGAACAGGCATGACAGGCATTCAGAACAGTTACTAAAGATCCTCATTGTATACTCTGATTCAATGACATATGGAGATGTTTTTATACACATGCTTTAAATATATAAATATTTCTCCAAACCAACATAAAAATTTATATATAATGAATTGTAGGTTGACTTTCTTTCATGTGTTAGTATCATCTTTATTGTTCAGAGACTATGAAGTAAGAACCAAAGCCTGTGTTCAATTATTTTTACTCCAAATGACATTTATTTATGTTTACAAATAGCTTAGTTGTAATTATTTTGATTCCACAGGAGAAACTTTTATTTATGTTTAAACTCTGCCTTGTTGTTTTTAAAAGAACAAAACCTTTGGAGCACATGCTTGAGAGCTTCTCTCACCTGCTGGTTCCTCAGGGTGTAAATGAAAGGGTTGAGTAAAGGGGCAACAGAGGTATTGAGCACAGCTACACCTTTAGTTAAACTTACCCTTTCTTTTGCTGATGGCTTCATATACATAAAGATACAACTTCCATAAGTAATAGAGACAACTACCATGTGTGAGGAGCAGGTGGAAAAGGCCTTCATTCTTTGTTGACCATCAGGGAATTTGAGAATGGTTTTGATGATGAATGTGTAGGAGAGGATCACTAATAACAATGTGAGGGCAAGTGTTAACACAGCTAAGACAAAGGCCATCAATTCGATTAAATGTGTATCTGTGCAAGAGATCTGCAGGAGGGGGGAAGTGTCACACAGAAAGTGGTCAATCACTTTGGAAGCACAGAAATCCAGTTTGAGTCCCAGAGCAAAAGGGGGAAGATGATTAAGAATCCAGCTGTGCAGGAGCTGAGCACCAGTTGGTAGCACACCCTGCTGTTCATAATGACTGGGTAATGCAGAGGTTTGCAGATGGCTACATAGTGGTCATAGGACATGACAGCCAGGAGGTAAAACTCTGTAATCCCTAGTAGGAAAAAAAAGAATAATTGAGTTGCACAACAATTGTAGGAAATTGTTCTGTCTCCAGTGAGAATGCTTATCAGGAACCGTGGGATGCAGACTGTTGTGAAGGAAATTTCCAAGAAGGAAAAATTTCGGAGGAAGAAATACATTGGAGTCTTGAGGCAGGGATCCAGCAGGGTGAAGAGGATGATGGTTAAGTTCCCCATCAGGCTCAAGATATAATTGAAAAATAGAAACAGGAAAATCACAATGTGTAGCACAGGGTCATCTGTCAGTCCAAGTAAAATAAACTCTATCTCCATGGATTGATTCTTCATTTCTCTTTTGTCCTATCAAATTTACAGAAAATAAAAACTAATCTCATGAGTAAGAAGTTAGTTCTTCCTTTTCAGCTATATAAAACTCCATTTCCAAAAATTTACCAATTCACAAATATTTCTCAAATCACCTTAGATTTCAACACAATGAACATAATCCGCACTTCAGTCATCATCTTTATGAGACCACTTAGAGATCCTTCCCTTGTCCAGAACTGAGTGTAACCTACTTACCAGTTTATAGGACATTTAATAGTCATTTGAAATGTATTTCCTCAATTTGACTCATGTTAATCTATAACTAATTTTTCAAATACTTTATCACAATAAGCTGTTCAAATATTCTTTTTTTTTTTTTTTTGGTATTGGGGATTGAACTAAGAGGTACTTAACCAGGAAGCAACATCCCAAGCACCTCCCCACACATTTTATTTATTTAGAGACACAGTCTCACTGAGTTGCTTAGGGACTCACTAAGTTGGGGAGGCTGGTTTTGAACTCAGAATCCTCCTGGCTCAGCCCAACACCAGCTGCTAGGTTTATAGGTGTTCACCACCATGCCCAGCTTGTGTGATCAAACAAATTATCATTCAAGTGACAGAATGATTATACGAAATAGTTTTCTTCCAAGTAGCCAAAATACGTAGAAATTTAGGGATACATATAATAGTATAGGAAATTTCTAAGAAAGAAAAAATATATAAGAATCCAGTGAATATACAGCAGGGTGAGAGAGGGGTGATCAGATCAAAGCAATGCTTAACAAATATTTGTGAAGCAGGAACATAAATAACACAACATTCAAATATGGGTTATTTGAATTCACCAAGATAAACACTGTCACTACTGCATGGTTTCCCATTACCATGTTCTGTCTTTTATCAGGTCTGAATGGTGAGTGTAGAGGGAAATATCTATCTAATATCAGTGATAGCTAGTACTCAAGTTATGGTTATCAAAATTATGTTTCAGGTAGAGTTATGCAATGCTCATTTATGAATTACAGGTAGTATGCTGGTAAATAACAAGATAATGTTTTTCTTCTAGTTATAGTTTTAAAAATAAATAAGATCCAGTGGTGTGCAATGGACACTAAAGTTTATTGAAGCAGATAAATATAAAATGTGTTTGTGATATGTCATTAGAAAGGAAATACATCATGAGAAGAAAAGAAGGATTATAGAAACCATAACACTAAGGACACTTTTAAAAAGTTAGATGAATGATTTTAAGGAAAAAATAGGATCAATAAAATTCAGAAAGATAATTATATATAGAAGTAATAAGGGAAGAATTTTTAAAACATAGTATGCTTATATTATTAAAACATACCTCTTTGCTTATTCCCTAATGTGTAGACTGCAATCATGAGTATACTTTAAGTCAGAATGATCTAGAGGGGGAAAATATGTGATGAATTTCAAAATTACACTGCATTGTTGAGCTGGTATTCAGATAAATTTTGGATAGCATCTACAGCCTTCTCAAAATAATGATATGGAAATGTCAGGCAAACAAGCAACTATGTTAATAACTGTAACTTTGGGCCTATTGAGAACTATAGATGCAACAATTACTATTCTCAATGCTCTGCATTTTTTTCTGTAGAACAAAAGAGATTAAACATTAAAAACTGTGCTCAGGTTTATATTCAGAGCAAGGGGTCAGATTAATAGAGATTATTTTCAGAAGTTATAGCTTTCAAATTACACAGTTGTCTAAAAGTTTTACTCTCAAGTTTTCATATAAGTTTTAACTAGAAGATCAATTATAGACACTTATCCTAAAAAGAATTATTGATACTCCTACGGAAAAAAAAAGAACCAAAACTAACCAAAAAATGAGAGTTCTTCCCAGTGTTCTCTACAGGAATTTAAAGAAGGAGATAACTAAGTGTTTGCCTCTTAGATGGGCCTTAGAAGGAGATGAAAAGATGAGACCAGTTATGCTAGGCAGATGAAGCAAGATAAAAGCCAAATAAAAGCACAACCATTGGAAAGAGCAGTGATCCATGTCCACAGTTCCTTATCACAATCAGATGATTGGGAAATTATATATTATAAAATTATCTCATTTATACAAATGATCCCAATGAGAACACTGATATAAATGTTCAATTATATAATAAACTAGAATTTCCTCATATTATATTGTTGATTTATCCGGATTCAACAATCACACATACCATGTATCTTTACAACATATGCTATGAGGGAAAATAATATAAAATCATGTGAACACAGACCAATAAATGCAATTATATGCAGTGTTGTTGACCAATAGTGAATACCACATAAAAATTTAAATTTAAAAGGCTTGTCAGTTTTAAATCATTATTCATCTTATCTATAATATTTCACCAATATCTACAAGTTAATGTATAGTTAGTAGTTAAAACACTAACCATTTAATAGTTTAATACAGATTATTGTATACATTATCTGGGCCAACCCACTGTAGTTCCATACTTAACTCATAATCTTGGTGAGCAGAGAACACTGATGATCAGTTTTTCTCCCTAAGCACTTAAATCTACACAAAATATATGATTGATTTAAATGTTATTTTAGAAAGATTATATTTGATTCATGTACTATATGTTTTCAGGAAATTTATCAAATTATCTTCTTTCCTAAAATTTGCTATAACTCACTTATCTGACCCTTGGTAAACGTGATATGCAATGAAATATGAAAATTAACCTTCTCTAGATACCGTGAAGGATTTATGTCTTCTTACAGGAAAACATCTAACAAGAACAAAGAACTCTCAGGGTAACTGAGATCCCAAAACGTCATTTCCTAAGGGATTGCCAATTTTTGAATTACAGAAGTCTTTTCTACACACACACACACACACACACACACACACACACACACACTATTTTATATATTCTAATTTTGCTTCCAGGAATTCTGTATATGTTGCTCTACTAGTTCATTGCCTAGTACTCGCCCATTCCCCGATACATAGTTTAGGATTTAGAAACAGAAAGAAAAATATTTTAAGTTGATGTGAAAACTGAGAATATAAAATTAAAAAAAATATAGCCTCTGTAAACCAACTAAATTCAAGCTAAATTTTATATACTACAGATATCATAATTCCTTTTGGTTTATTCACTAAATAACAATATCCTGTCAAACACACCACATCTATCTTGGAGATATTTCAAATTTGTTATGGCTGCATAGTCTTTCTTTATAAGGATCTGTCATAATTATTGAATTGCTCTCATTTTTAGCTAAGAGTTTGTTTCCAATATTGTCAGTTAGAGTGCAATCATGAAAAAAATCATGGACATACATTTTTATAATTTTTAATAAAAAAAGAAATTATATAATATTAGAGGTCATAATGTTAGTATAAATTCCTAAAATTGGAATTTCTGAGTCAAAAGTAAATGCCATTCACTTTCATTTAGCAATGTTAAATCATTTTCTACACACAGTGTTTCCACTCCGATTAACAGTCTATTATTATTGTTCTTGTTTTTCAATAACCTTAACATCAGAAGAGGTTTTTATCATTATAAAGTATTGGCAATCTTACAGGTTGAACATGGTAACAGAAAATTGTTTTATTTTGCATTTATCTAATTATATGTGTGATTTAATATCATTTCACAAGTCAAAAAGCCATTTCCTACATAATTGTGAATTGTTTATATACATCTTTCGCTAATTTTTTCTACCAATTTTTTATTTTCTTACACCATTTAAGAGTTATTTATATATCAATAATATCATCTTTGTATCTTTGAAATGTTGCAAGTATATCCTCCTAGGTTGAATGTGATTTGAATCTGTTTATGAGATTGTGTCCATGTGCTTGTACTAAAAAACAATAATAAAAAAACCCACTTTATTTTAGCTTCTTTAAATGTGTTGATCATTTTTATTGTGCCTATATTTGATTAACAGGTAAAAACCCTTTCTTATATCAGAGATAAAAAGAAATTCACCATATTAACTGTTTCCTATGTTGAATAGCTTTTTAAAATATAATTCCATTAATTTGCTTTTGCTTTTGTGTCCTATGTTTGGGTCTTTTCCAAAAATCCTTGCCCATTCCAATGACTTAAATATTTCCTCTATATTTTCTTCTAGTTGTTTTCTAATTTCATGTTTCACATTTAAGTCTTTCTTTCTCTTTGACTTAGTTTTTAGGATTGATAAGAGATGGGAATTTAGCTTTATTCCTCAGCATTTGTATATTGAATTTTACCAGCATTGTTTATTGAAAAGGGTATCATTTCTCCAAAGCATGTTCTTAGCATCTTTGTCATTAATCAGTGGCTGTAGGTGTGTGGGTTGCTTTACTGGGCTTTCTATTCTGTTCTACTGGTCTATGCATCTGTTTTTATCCCAATACCATGTTCTTTTGATTAGTGTAGCTTTGCAGTATATTTTAAATTCAGGAAATGTAATGTCTCCCAATTTTTTTCATTTTGCTCAAGAGTGTTTGGGTTATTTAGGGTCTTCTGTGGTTGAATGTGAGTTTTTGGACTTTTTTTCTAATTCTGTGAAGAATGCTATTGATATTTTGATAGAAATTGCATTGTGTCTGTAGATCACATTGGGTAATATGAACATCTTAACTTTTGATTCATTTAATTCAAAAGCATGGAATGTCTTCTTATTTTTGTATCTTTCATCTTTGATTTTTTCATTAATGTTTGTAGTTTTTATTGTGAAATTATTCTTATATATTTTGTATTTTTCTAACTATTGCAAAGGCACATTCTCTCTTGGTTGTAGATAATTCACCAATGACCTATAGAAATTGAACTGTATTATATATTGATTTCTATTGGGCAATTTTGCTGAATTCACTTATTAATTCTATTTGTTTCTTGGTGGAATGTTTAGGAAGATCATATAGTCTGCCAACATATACAATTTGTCTTCATCCTTCTTAATTTGGATGTACTTTACTTCTTTTATTGCAAAATGCTCTGGCTCTGACTTTGAGTATTATGTTGAATAAAATTGGGGAAATAGCCATCATCATTTTTCTCCAGATCTTAGAAAGCTTTCAGCTTTTTTCCATACACTATGATGTTAGCTTATGACTTGTTATACACAACCTTTATTATGTTGGCGTTACTTTCCTTCAAAACCTAATTTGTTCAGAGTCTTCATCATAAAGGCATAATAAATTTCATCAAATGCCTCTTCAGTATGTACTGAAATGATTATATTTTTGTCCTTCAATATGATGACATAGTTACTAATTTGTTATTATTAGTTATTAATTCACATGTTGAACAATCCTTGCATCTTTAGGACAAATAATATTTGATTATGCTAAATTATTTTTTAAAATATATATTTTAGTTTTAGATGGACATAATACTTTTATTTTATTTATTCACCTTTTTATGTGGTGCTGATGATCAAACCCAGTGCCTCATACATGCTAGGCAAGCATTCTTCCACTAAATCACAAGCTCAGCCTGATGAATAATTTTTTAATTGAATTGGATTCAGGATTTTAGTATTTGATCAATAATTTTGAATCTATATCTATCAAGGACATTAGAATATAGATTTCTCTGTATTCTGCATGTGTGTGTGTGTGTGTACGTGCACACTTGTGTACATCCTTGTATGGCTTAGGTGTTAGAGTAATAGTGGCTGCATAGAATAAATTTGTAAAAATTTTCTTCTCTTTAATTTTTTGGAAAAATTTAGGAACAGTTAGTATTAGTTCTTTTTTCATTGTTTGGTGAAATAGAGCAGTTAAACCATCTATCTTATCCTTGGCTTTTCTTTAATGGGAGATTATTGTAAAGCCTACATGTGACAAGGGATTAATATTCAATTATATAAGGAACTTAAAGAACTCAATGTCAAAAAAATGAAAAAAATAAATTAATTAAAAACTAGCATAAAAACCTGATTTTATGTATGTGAAATTAACCTAACTAGATATTCATGAAAAGAAAACAAACAAATGTCCAACACAAATATAAGAAAATCCTCAACATGACAAGTTATCATGGAATTGCAAATCAAAACCACAATATTACCTTACTATCATCAAAAAGACAAAAGTGTTACTGAAGATGTGGAGAGAACAGAACCTTTGTACATGCAGGGGAAATGTGAATTAGGACCACTTGGAAAACAGTGTACAGAATCCTCTAAAACTAGAAACAGAAATGTCATATGCTCCAGCAACCCCAATGATGGGCACATATTCAGAGGAAATGAAATCAGTAGGTCAAAGGAACATCTGTACTCTTATGTTTATTGCAGACTATTCTCATAAGCCAACAAATGAAAACAACATAGATGTTCATCAAATGATGAACAATAAAGAAAATGTGGTATAGTCACACACTAGAATACTATTCCACCTCAGGGGCAGGGGAATAAAATCTTGTCATTTGAAAAAGCATGAATAGAATAGGAGATCATTTTGTTAAGTGGAAAAAAATAGGCACAGAAAGACAAGCACTATGTGATATCACTAATATGGAATCTAAAAATGTTTTTTTTTTCATGAAAATCAGAGTAAAATGATAGTTAACAGAACTGGGAAGAATAAGGAAGAAAGAGGGATGAGGACTGGTTTATCATTGGGAATGAAGACACATTTAGATAGAAGTAAAAAGTTCTTTGCTCTTGCACAGTAGGGTGAATACAGATGACAGCAATGCATTGTATATTTCAAAAATCTGAAAGAAAGGTTATTGAATATTTTCACTATAAAGACATGAAAAATATTTGAGGAGATATATGTGTTTACACTTCCCTAAATATTTCATAATATTTGCACCAATATTTCAGATCACATTCTATAAATATATATAAGTTCTATGTATAAATATATTTATGTTCTATGTATCAGATAAAAATTCAAAAGAAATTTACTCACAATTTCTTTTATACTATTTCTTTTCATTTTCTACATTTAGATTCCCTAAGCCAGGCTGGGGATGTGGCTCAAGTGGTAGCGCGCTTGCCTGGCATGCGTGCAGCCCGGGTTCGATCCTCAGCGCCACATACAAACGAAGATGTTGTGTCCGCCGAAAAACTAAAAATTAAATATTAAAAATTTCTTTCTCTCTCTCTCTCTCTCTCTCTCTCTCTCTCTCTCTCTCTCTCTTTCTCTTAAAAAAATCTAGATTCCATAAGCCATTTGGGGTTGATTGTTATGTAAGGTTTAAGAAATGAACTAATTTTATCTTTCCAAATTGTTTATCAATTTGCCCAGTAATACATATTTAAAAGTTCATATTTTCCTAAGATAATCTTTTTATTATATGCACAATTTCACATATTATATAGTCTATATCAACGCTTTCATTTTTAATTATATCCATTGAGAAAAATCTTGTTGGTGTTTTTTATTAACTTTTTTTATTAAACTTTTAGTAAAATAACAGAAATTTCATCATTTTAGAAAGAATAATTCTACTGAATCACAAGAAAGAGTTTGTTGTTCCTTTCTACCTATAGGGAGTGTGTACAATGTTTTACATTACTCAAACAAACAGTTATTTTCTTCAAAATACAAAAACAACATATTCTAGGGCAGTCTAATTAAGAATAAGAGGAGAGAAGACTGAAATAAATAAAATCAGAAATGAAAAAGGAAACATATGATAGACACCTCAGGAAAAAAATCATAATGAACTGTTATGAAAAATTATATGCCACAAAAATGGAATAGCTTAGAGGAACTGGACAGATTCCTAGAAGTATGTACCCTACCAAGGCTGAATCAGGACCAGCCTGAACAAAGTAATTACAATCAGATGGAAGTAGAAGTCAAAACTTCCCTAAAAAAAAAAAAAGCCAAAGATAAAATGCTTTTGAAGATGAATTTGACAAAAAATCAAGGAAGAATTAATACCAATTCTTCAATTCTTTGAAAAAAAATATAAGTACAGGGAACCCCTACAAATTCATTTTCTGAGATATCACTCTGAATCAAAAGCCATAATATCTCAAGTACTTTGACCCAATAGAAATCCCAATTCAGCTTTGAATAAATAATACTGTAAATGGAATGTATAAGTAACCCAACAAATAAGTTTATAAAAGAGAATCTGTTACTAAAAATTTTATGCTATGACTATCTTAAGAAAATGAATATAAATTTCTAAGAATATCTGAATGTAGATATTGTGACATGTTTGAGGAAAGAGAGCAGTAAGAATAAATAATATAAAATTTAGAAAACAATTTATTTTCACTTATTCATAAAAAGACTGCAAAATTCTGTTTAAGAACTTATTTTATGTGTAAATGATATTGAAATTTTAAGAAGTCTAATCATAGACTAATGCCAACATAATGTTAAATTTCTTATCTTAGTAAAATTAATGAAGAAATATTTCCATTAAGATGTACAAATAAAATTATTTATTTAAGGGATAAAGGATTTTGTATTATTATTTAACTTACCAAAATTTCAAGGTATTTATTTTGAGATAATAATGAACATTCTGGGCTGAGGTTGTGGCTCAGTGGCAGAGTGCTTTCCCAGCAAGTGTGAGGCACTTGGTTCAATTCTCAGTACCACTTATCAATAAATAAAATAAAGCTCCATTGACAACTAAAATATTTTTAAAAAATAATGAACATTCTGACAGTTTTCTTTTGAATAATAAATAAAGGTCTTTCACTTTTAAGTATTTATTCCAATTCAGAAAGATTAATTTTATGAGTATATAATACCTGGCTGTATGCAAACTCAGAATGGAAGTGTATAACTATAAGCATCTATTTTGAAAAAAGTTAAGTCAAATAGCTAATTTAATGGGTAAATTACAGGCAAATTAGAATGACTTTTGTGGGATAGGTGCTATTGAGATACTAAAAAAAATGTGTTATGACTGAAGAAGCACAGGGAAGAGATTAATAACTCTGACTTGAAATGAGGAAGCAGGTACTTAAGAAAAGTCATATTTTGAGAAGGCGCAGAACAACTAATATATGAAGTATTTCAGAATAAATGATAGCTAACCAAACTTGAACAGTGTTGCTTTACATGTAGATCTGACACATAGGTCAGACAAATAGTATCTGAAAACAGAACAGAATTAGTATTTTTCTTACTCAACAGTGATTCACAAATCACTTAGAATTTGCTTCAGGAATATCCCAAATTAATCAGAGGACATTTGGGGAGTTTGAAAACATCAAATAATATGTTTCATTATTAATTTTCAAAACAAACCATTGAGATTATCACATTTTTTTAATCATGATAAAATTCATTTAGAAATATAAACTCTTTTATTTAAAAATTAAGTGTTTTGTTAATTTAGAGCATATGCCTATATACATAGATATACACCTATATACAAATACACACATAAAACATTTAAATATACACTTCAAAGGTAAATAGTTCTCAAATGTAAACATGAAATATTTTTTAAACCATTGTGAATAAGAAAAAAACCTAAATGATAGAGGTAAAACTGATAAATAATCTGTAGCAAACTGTCTCTGAATGTTACATGTAGGTTTAACAGAAGTCAGGAATCAACAATGCTAAATACTGTAACAATTTTCCTATCACTGGAACTGACAGATGACCCACAACTGCAGGTTCAGATTTTAATTTTTCTATTTCTTACCTACCTGTTAAGCATAAGTGGAAATATGACTATTATCTCTCTCATCTCAAGAGAAGGGACGTGTTATGTTGGAAAGTGCTTAATTTTATTCCCATCTTATGTACTCATTGAATGTTCATTTACTTATACAGTTAATTGTCTCTTCATTTCTGTTTTCTTCGATTTTATAGATGCAAAAATTGAGGCCAGGAAAATTACATTGTTTCAAATTGTTACAAAAAGAAAGTCAGAATCAGAATCTGGGTTTTCCTGCTGGCTCTAATAATCAATGTCCCCAGAGCCAATTAGTCAGTTGATCAGTGTATCACATTTCTTTGTTTGTTTTTAACTATTCACCTTTCATTTTACCCACATAACTGTATTTCTTACCTACATGTTAAACATGAGTTGAAATATGACTATTATCTCTCTCATCTTAGTGAATCCTTGCCTTAAAATAGCCATCTACTATTTCCTACAAAATTTTGCTTTCTTAGAGATTTCATTCACTTCTGCGTGCATTCCCAGATACTTATCTAACATAGCAACAGGTGACAAGATGATTACCTACAATGTTTGTGTCAGCCAAGTATTTTTTACTGACCTCTGGTGTAACTGAATTTTTTGTCCTGGCTGCCATGTCCTATGATGACTATATGGCCATCTGCAAGCCCCTGTATTCTGTGACTATAATGAGTAGTAGAGTCTGCAGGAGACTTGTCTTTTGTTGTTGGGTAGCTGGTCTGTGTATTTAATCCCCCCACTCAGCCTAGGCCTAAATCTGGAGTTTTGTGATTTCAATAACATTGATCATTTTGTTTGTGATGCATTTCCCCTCTGAAAATCTCATGCACAAATACTTGGGTTATGGAACAGACCATTATCATCTGTGCTGTAATAACCCTCATTATGACACTCATGTGCATAGTTATGTCCTACATTTACATCATCAAGACAATTTTAAGATTCCCTTCTGCCCAGCAAAAGAAAAAAAGCCTTTTCTACCTGTTCTTCCCACATGATTGTGGTTTCCCTCACCGATGGCAGCTGCATCTTCATCTACTTTAAACCTTCAGCAAAAGACTCAGTGGCCATAAATAAGAGGGTAACTGTCCTCAGTACTTCCATAGCTCATGCTGAACCCCTTCATTTACACAATAAGGAGCAAAATGTACAACAGCCCTTCAAGGACTCAGTCAAAAAATTTTTATATTTTTCAAGAAATAAGGGACATGAAATTGATGAACAAGTTTGGTGAATTAACCAAAGTCCGTTGGCAAGTTAACCTTTTCAAAAGCTCTTCTCATTCTCATCCAGGGGTATCTTCTAAACAAGCCTCTTTTAAGATCACATCATTTCATAATAGGCATGTTAATAGCTTTCAAAATTTTAAATCCTTGTTTCATTTTCAAATTTGAAGACCAAAAAATAAGATAAAAGAAAAGAAAATACATATAAACTTCTTGTCATTTTTTACATTTTCAGGAACAACAGAACAAATAATCATCACCACTGTTTCTTCCAAACCAAAATGTCCAAATGATTCATTCATTAATTCACCTAATAAATATGTATTGGGTACTTTCTTTAGGGTATGTACTGTTCTATGTTGACAAACAGAGGACAAAAGAAATCAGAATAAAAATATCCTCCTATGCACCTTCAGAGGTAAAAAGAGGAAACAGAACAAGCAATCTAAGTGACTATCAGCTGAAGAATGGATGAAGAAAATGTGGAATATATAGACATTGGAATACTTCCCAGACATAAAATAAAATGAAACTCTGTTATTTGCAAGAACATAGATGAAAGTAGAAACAATTGCATTAAGAGAAATAAACTGGTGCAGTGGTGCATGCCTGTAATCCCAGTGACTCAGGAGGCTGAGGGAGGAGGATCATAAGTTTGAGATCTGTTTCAGTACTTATGAGACCCTCACATTTGAGAGAGACTATGTCTCGAAAATACAAAATGAAAATGGCAGGAGAAGTGGCTCAGTGGTTAAGTGCTCCTACTTCAATCCTCAGTCCAAAAGAAGAGAGATACACACAGAAATAAGCCAGGAACAGACAGACAAGTACTTTATGTGTGAAATATAAAAAAGTACAACTCATTGAAGTTGTGTGTAGAGTGGCAGTTGCAAGAGGCTGGAGAAAGTAGAATGGGGAAAGGTAAATTGATGAGTAGTAAGTTACAGATTGGAGTAAGAAGTTCTGTTGTGCTACTGCCCGGAAGAGTGACTTCAGATAACATTAATATATCAGATATTTAAAAAAGCTAGAAGAAAGGATCTAGAATGTTTCAGTCATAAAGAAATGATAAATTTTGTGAAGACAGATTATTTTCACTCTGATTAGAATATTATACAATATATACATGTATTGAAGAATTATGTTGTACCCCATAAATATGTATCTTTTTATGTTTTTATGTGTTAGTTTAAAAAGTAAATTTAAATCATAAACACAAAAAGCTTAGATTGCACCAAAAATTTGTGTTTTTGTCATGAAAGGGTATTACAAACCTTTCAATTTAAGAAAAACCTCTAAAATACTAAAAGTTGAATATTGTGAGATTTTAAATTATATCAAATTAATAAAGCCAAAATTTTAAATAGGATAGGCTTTCATCAATAAAAAAGGAATAAGGTTAAAAATGCTATTTTGAGAAATTTGAATGATTTCTACCTCAAAAAATTATGCTTCATATAGATAGCTATATTAATATATCTACCCAAAATGTTAGTGAAATAAGCAAACACACATGGAAAAAAAAATAAAGTAAAAAGAAGTCAAGGAAATAAAAGCAGCCAAATATATAGTATCTTTAAAATTTAGATAATTTTCAAAAAGGAATATGAAAAGCTATAAATATAGTACTACATCTTTAGGACATAAACAGCATATAAGAGTATAAATTGTTTATCAGATTCCCCCCACAAAAAGCTCATGTGGCTCATTAAACCAATTCCCGCATCTCAATGGCATTTGAATTTACATTTTTATATTTTTTTTGTCCCTCATCCTTCTATGTGATGTTTATATGTCCAAAAATTTTTTCCTCATTTTTTATGTCTTGGTTCTCAAAATAAAATTTACTCCTTTTAAGAAATTTTTCCTGTCCAATCAAAATCCTACATGCTCAAACCCCAAAGTGTTACCATGCAAAAACATCCTGTATCTCTGCTATTATAACATTTTCTCTCTGTCTATATATTTTAGTAGATTGTCAGTATTGAAAGAAAAAATTTTGTCAATTTAGTTTTTGTCCTTGAGTATGAATAATTTCAAATATCTTGAAAGTAAACCTTTCTTAACAATAAAAATGACACAAGAAATATTTGGATCATTATAACAGAAAATAAACGAGAAAAATCTCTCCAACAAGAGGAATTGAATGTATCAGGGTTGAAAACCATAGTTGAATTTATGCTATATTGATTCTAACATAAATATGCTTACTGCATTTCATTTTTTATTGCTGCTTTCAGTGAGTATATAGTTCCAATTAATCATACATATACATTTATTATTTTATGTATCATTTTATTGATTTTATTGTATGTATTTAAAGTAAACAAAATGGTATACATGATGAAATGATTACTACAATCAAGAAAATTAATATACCCATCATCTCAAAAAGTCTTTGTTTTGTGTATAGTAAAAGCACCTGATATCTCTTATGGATTTTTCAGAATAAAATAAAATATTATTAATTATAGTCCTCCTGATGTAAACTGTCTCTCGATTCATTCATTTTGCATAACTGCAAATTTGTAACCTTTGACCTACATTTCATAGATTGGTTAAATATCATACATTTTATTTTTATTTTTATTTTTTTTATTTTTTTTATTTTTTTTATTGGTTGTTCACAACATTACAAAGCTCATGACATATCATATTTCACACATTAGATTGAAGTGGGTTATGAACTCCCAATTAAACCCCAAATGCAGATTGCAGAATCAGGTCAGTTACACATCCACAATTTTACATAATGCCCAATTAGTAATTGTTGTATTCTGCTACTTTTCCTATCCTCTACTATCCCCCCTCCCCTCCCCTCCCATCTTCTCTCTCTACCCCATCTATTATAATTCATTTCTCTCCTTGTTAATTTTCCCATTCCCCTCACAACCTCTTATATGTAATATTGTATAGCAATGAGGGTCTCCCTTCATTTCCATGCAATTTCCCTTTTCTCTCCCTTTCCCTCCCATCTCATGTCTCTGTTTAATGTTACTCTTTTCTTCCTGCTCTTCCTCCCTGCTCTGTTCATAGTTGCTCTCATTATATCAAAGAAGACATTTGGTATTTGTTTTTTAGGGATTGATTAGCTTCACTAAGCATAATCTGCTCTAGTGCCATCCATTTCCCTGCAAATTCTATGATTTTGTCATTTTTTATTGCTGCATAGTACTCCATTGTGTATAGATGCCACATTTTTTTTTATCCATTCATCTATTGAAGGGCATCTGGGTTGGTTCCACAGTCTAGCTATTGTGAATTGTGCTGCTATGAACATCGATGTGGCAGTATCCCTGTAGCATGCTCTTTTAAGGTCTTCAGGGAATAGTCCGAGAAGGGCAATAGCAGGGTCAAATGGTGGTTCCATTCCCAGCTTTCCCAGGAATCTCCAAACTGCTTTCCAAATTGGCCGCACCAATCTGCAGTCCCACCAGCAATGTACAAGAGTACCCTTTTCTCCACATCCTCGCCAGCACTTGTTGTTGTTTGACTTCATAGTGGCTGCCAATCTTACTGGAGTGAGATGGTATCTTAGGGTGGTTTTGATTTGCATTTCTCTGACTGCTAGAGATGGTGAGCATTTTTTCATGTACTTGTTGATTGATTGTATATCCTCCTCTGAGAAGTGTCTGTTCAGGTCCTTGGCCCATTTGTTGATTGGGTTATTTGCTATCTTATTGTCTAATTTTTTGAGTTCTTTGTATACTCTGGATATTAGGGCTCTATCTGAAGTGTGAGGAGTAAAAATTTGTTCCCAGGATGTAGGCTCCCTATTTACCTCTCTTATTGTTTCTCTTGCTGAGAAAAACTTTTTAGTTTAAGTAAGTCCCATTTGTTGATTCTTGTTATTAACTCTTGTGCTATGGGTGTCCTATTAAGGAATTTGGAGCCCGACCCCACAATATGTAAATCATAGCCAACTTTTTCTTCTATCAGGCAAAGAGTCTCTGATTTGATATCAAGCTCCTTGATCCATTTTGAGTTAACTTTTGTGCATGGCGAGAGAAAGGGATTCAGTTTCATTTTGTTGCATATGGATTTCCAGTTTTCCCAACACCATTTGTTGAAGATGCTATCCTTCCTCCATTGCATGCTTTTAGCCCCTTTACCAAATATAAGATAGTTGTAACTTTGTGGATTAGTCTCTGTGTCCTCTATTCTATACCATTGGTCCACCCGCCTGTTTTGGTACCAGTACCATGCTGTTTTGGTCACTATTGCTCTGTAATATAGTTTGAAATCTGGTATCCCTATACCGCCTGATTCACACTTCCTGCTTAGAATTGCTTTTGCTATTCTGGGTCTTTTATTTTTCCATATGAATTTCATGATTGCTTTATCTATTTCTTCAAGAAATGCAGTTGGGATTTTGATTGGCATTGCATTAAACCTGTAGAGAACTTTTGGTAATATCGCCATTTTGATAATGTTAGTTCGGCCTATCCATGAACAGGGTATATTTTTCCATCTTCTAAGGTCTTCTTCTACTTCTCTCTTTAGGGTTCTGTAGTTTTCAATGTATAAATCTTTCACCTCTTTTGTTAGGTTGATTCCCAAGTATTTTAATTTTTTTGAGGATATTGTGAATGGAGTGTTTTTCCTCATTTCCGTTTCAGAAGTTTTGTCGCTGATATACAGAAATGCCTTTGATTTGTGCATGTTGATTTTATATCCTGCCACTTTGCTGAATTCATTTATTAGTTCTAGTAGTTTCTTTGTAGATCCTTTTGGGTATTCTAGGTATAGAATCATGTCATCTGCAAATAGTGATAATTTAAGTTCTTCTTTTCCTATTGTTATGCCTTTAATTTCCTTAGTCTGTCTAATTGCTCTGGCCAGTGTTTCGAGAACTATATTGAATAGAAGTGGTGATAGAGGGCATCCCTGTCTTGTTCCAGATTTTAGAGGGAATTCCTTCAACTTTTGTCCATTCAGAATGATGCTAGCCTGAGGCTTAGCATAGATAGCTTTTACAATGTCAAGGTAAGTTCCTGTTATCCCTAGTTTTTCTAATGTTTTGAACATAAAGGGGTGCTGTACTTTGTCGAATGCTTTCTCTGCGTCTATCGAGACGATCATATGGTTCTTATCTTTAAGTCTATTGATGTGGTGAATAATATTTATTGATTTACGTATATTGAACCATCCTTGCATCCCAGGGATGAATCCTACTTGATCATGGTGCACAATTTTTTTGATGTGTTTTTGTATTCGATTTGCCAGAATTTTATTGAGGATTTTTGCATCTAGGTTCATTAGAGATATTGGTCTGTAGTTTTCTTTCTTTGAGGTGTCTTTGTCTGGTTTCGGAATCAGGGTGATGTTGGCCTCATAGAATGAATTTGGAAGAGCTCCCTCTTTTTCTATTTCCTGAAATACCTTGAAAAGTATTGGTATTAATTCTTCTTTAAAGGTTTTGTAAAACTCTGCTGTATACCCATCTGGTCCTGGGCTTTTCTTGGTTGGTAGTCTTTTGATGGCTTCTTCAATTTCATCCATTGATATTGGTCTGTTCAAATTGTGTGTATCCTCCTGATTCAGTCTGGGCAAATCATATGACTTAAGAAATTTATCGATGTCTTCACTATCTTCTATTTTATTGGAATATAGGTTTTCAAAATAATTTCTAATTGTCTTCTGTATTTCTGTAGCATCTGTTGTGATATTGCCTTTTTCATCCCATATGTTAGTAATTTGAGTTCTCTCTCTTCTTCTCTTCGTTAGCATGGCTAAAGGTCTGTCGATCTTATTTATTTTTTCGAAGAACCAACTTTTAGTTTTGTTAATTTTTTCAATAGTTTCTTTTGTTTCAATTTCATTGATTTCCGCTCTGATTTTAATTATTTCTTGCCTTCTGCTACATTTGCTGTTGTTTTGCTCTTCCTTTTCTAGGGCTTTGAGATGAAGTGTGAGCTCATTTATTTGTTGGTTTTTTCTTTTTTTGAGGAATGACCACCAGGCGATGAATTTTCCTCTTAAAACTGCTTTCATTGTGTCCCATAAATTCCGATATGTTGTGTCTGTATTTTCATTTATCTCTAAGAATTTTTTGATTTCCTCCTTTATGTCTTCTGTAACCCATTGATCATTCAGTAACATATTGTTCATTTTCCATGTGATGCAGGATTTTTCCTTCCTTCTTTTATCATTGATTTCCAGTTTCATTCCATTATGATCAGATAAAATGCATGGTATTATCTCCACCCCTTTATATTTACTGAGGGTTGCCCTATGGCATAATATATGGTCTATTTTTGAGAAGGATCCATGTGCTGCTGAGAAAAAAGTATATCCATTTGATGATGGTTGATATATTCTATATATGTCAGTTAAGTCTAGGTTATTGATTGTGGTATTGAGTTCTATAGTTTCTTTATTCAACTTTTGTTTGGAGGATCTGTCCAATGGTGAGAGAGGTGTGTTGAAGTCACCCATAATTATTGTGTTTTCGTCTATTTGATTCCTGAACTTGAGGAGAATTTGTTTTATGAATATCGCAGCGCCATTATTTGGTGCATAAATATTGATAATTGTTATGTCTTGTTGGTGAATGGTTCCTTTTAACAGTATATAGTGTCCTTCTTTATCCCTTTTGATTAACTTAGTCTTGAAGTCGATTTTATTTGATATGAGGATGGCCACCCCTGCTTGCTTACGAGGACCGTGTTCGTGGTATATTTTTTCCCATCCTTTCACCTTCAGCCTGTGTATGTCTTTTCCAATCAGATGTGTCTCCTGGAGGCAGCATATTGTTGGATTTGTTTTTTTAATCCATGATACCAGCCTATGTCGCTTTATTGGAGAGTTTAAGCCATTAACATTCAGAGTTACTATTGATATATGGTTTGTACTTCCATCAATGTTTGATTATTTATCCTTTTTTAAAAAATTTAGTTTGTTTCTCCATGATTATCTTTCCCCTCACCCTCTGTCTTTACCGAGGCACTTCCCTCTGATGGTTTTGGTTATTGTTTTTCATTTCTTCCTCGTGCAGTGTTTTGCTCAAAATGCTTTGCAATGCTGATTTTCTGGCTGCAAATTATTTTAACTTTTGTTTATCATGAAAGATTTTTATTTCGTTGTCATACCTGAAGCTTAATTTTGCTGGATACAGAATTCTTGGTTGGCATCCATTGTCTTTCAGTGTTTGAAATACATTGTTCCATGACCTTCTTGCTTTCAGTGTCTGTGATGAAAAATCTGTTGTTAATCTTATTGGTTTACCCCTGAATGTAATCTGTCTCTTTTCTCTTGTAGCTTTTAATATTTTCTCTTTGTTCTGTATATTGGATATCTTCATAACAATGAGTCTTGGCGTTGGTCTACTGTGATTTTGTGTGCTCGGTGTCCTGAATGCATCTTCAATTTGTATATCTGTTTCCTTTTTTATTTCTGGAAAGTTTTCTGTAATTATTTCATTCAGCAGGTTACTCATTCCCTTGGTTTGAATCTCTGTACCTTCTTCTATCCTGATGACTCGTAAATTTGGTTTTTTTATGTTATCCCATAACTCTTGGATGTTTTTCTCGTGATTTTTTACCAGCCTTTCTGAGTTGGCTAGACTCTTTTCAAGATGATATATTTTGTCTTCAGTATCTGACGTTCTGGCTTCTACTTGCTCCACTCTGTTAGTGATACTCTCAATTGAGTTTTTAATTTGGTTTATCGTTTCCTTCATTTCTAGAATTATTGTTTGATTATTTTTTATAATCTCTATCTCCTGATAAAGATGTTTAACTTCTTCTTTTATCTGTTTATGTAACTCATTCTCAATGTGTTCTTTTGCTGCTTGAATTTGCTGTCTCGTATCCTCTTTAAGGTTCCATTCCATCTGTCTAAGGTGTTCCTTGAGTTCTTTATATGAACATTTTTCCGATGACTCTAGGTCCTCCTGAATATTTAGGCTGTCCTGCATTGTTTGTACTCATTTTCTTCCTTGCTTTTTGAAGCTGCTCATGTTACTTCGTGTTCTGTTTGACTGCTGAGTTACTGTTTACTCCTATAAATTTATTCGATGCTTGGGAGGAAAGGTATTAGAAGGGAAGGGAAGAAGTCACTAAAGAGAATGAGAGTAAGCAGGTAGAATTCAAGGAAGGGGGGATACGATAATTGAAAAGAAATGAAAAGACAAAAGAAGAAAAAAATAGGAAATAAAAAAAGAAAAAGAAAAAAAAAATTATAAAAAAAGAATAAAACAAAAATTAAAATTAAAATTGGAAGGAAAAAAATTTCTTTTAAATTGTAAAAAAAATTTAAAAAACAAGAAAGAAAAATGAAAATGAAAGAAAACCCCAAATCAAAATCAAAAAAAAAAAGAGAAAAGAAAAAAGAAAAAAAAACACTAATAAATGCAGTCTTAGCGTTTGATTAACTTCTCTTCCAGTAGGTGGCGCTGTGCCCACCAGGCCAAGTTTCTCCTGTCAATACGCGGGAACCAATCACTGTGCAGCAGCTCCTCCTCCCAGACTGGGCGAGTCTCCAATCCTGAGTGCCTAGGGCCTCCTCTTGTGTCTAGTCACTTCCCCACTTTTCCTCTAGCCAGGCCCCTCTCACGGGTGCCGCTCACCACAATACTGGCTACATGCCAGGTCTGCTGCTCCCGGGAGCCCTGTTTTCATGGACGATTGGGCACACTCTCCCAGATTGCCTGTCCCTCAGACCCTAAGTTTGTGGAGCTTAGGGCTGAGAATCCTCAGCAAATTTTACTTGCCCTCCGGTAGCCACGCCCCCGGTAGCTGGTGCACGAGACCTCAGCTGTCAGCTCTGGTAGGAGTGGTAGTTCCGCGCCGCGGGTCCCTCGCCACCTCTAATTCCCTCGGTCTGGCTACCGCGCTCACGGGAGAGCTGGGAGGGGCCCTTATGGGAGAGTTGGGAGGGGCCCTTAAGGTTTCCCCGATGTGTGGAGAGGGAAGGCTAGGGGATTACACACCTGTAGCGCAGGATTCAATGAAGTTATCTCCTCCGCCGCAGTCTGATGACCTCAGTTCTCTGCCATGGTGGTATCTCTTGCAAATGGCGACAGTTCGTTTCCCTTTGCCAGGTGACCAAAGCAATGGGTAGGTCCTTACTGTCTCTCCTAAGCCCCGTTTGAAACCTGTGGCCACTACCTATGAAGGCTCGGTTGGCATTACCTCCGTAGGATCAGAAGGGCTGACCAGTTGTTTCAGCCAGATGGATTACTGCTGAGTCACAGCTGTTTGTCTGCGGGAATCAGGCGAATGGGAGCTTGAATTCAGCCGATCCGGGCTCAGTGTGTGTTCTGAGAGGTCCAGATTGATCACCCCAGATCCACGTCAGCTCAGCATTGCTTAGTGATCCTGAGCAAACAGATTTAGGCTGTTTACGACTCCCTATGCCTGCACAGCTGAAGAGGTCAGAAACTTGATCTCTCCGCGCCCGCCGCCATGTTGGAATCCCAGATACATACATTTTATTTTTATAAAGATGCATCCAGATTCTACCCAGTTAGTTGCATGTTCTCTAGTAAAAAATATAAAATCACAGATCCTGGGGTTTTTCAACTCTTTAAAAAAGAGTTGAAACTTTTCAAAAGAGTTAACTCTTTGAAAAGTTAACCTTGAGGTAATAGTATCTAAATCCAGATGCTGTCATCATTCCTACCAGCCATGAGATTTTTACCGACTCACCCTACTTCAGTCATTTCCTTTTGATTGAAGCACTTAATCCATTTTTTAAGAAAACAACTGTATTAGTAAATCAAATACCATAGAGTACACCTTAAATATACATAGTAAAAAATAATAAACACACCTTTATTAATATGTGAATTATATACATATAAGTATATGAAGTATAGATTATAATTGAACAGTTAAATATAGAATCAAATTATTTTGTTATATTTACAAAGTTGTGCATACCTCACCATAATCTAACTTTGGAACATTTCTCTCATCCCAAAAGGAACCCTGTTATCCTCAGCCATCACTTTTCATCTATCTCTTTCCACATTTCTTCCCAGCCTGAAACAGCAAATATACTTTCATCTCTTACCGGTCAAAGAACACAGAGTTTCAGTTAGGAGATCTGTTGTATATCAGTGTGAATATATTGAATAACAGTATATGGTATATTACAAAACAGATGAAAATAAGTTCAAATCTCTAAGCACGAAGTCATTGGAGGTGATGGATGGAAGCACATGGCCACCAAATGACTGAGGCATGAGACTGGAAGCAAACCTTGAACCAGCAAGCTTTCCTCTATTCTGCATCAAAGTCCATTGATCAGGCTTGGAAGGGCTCATTTTATTTTTTTCTTTTTTTTTTAATTTTAAAACAAATTTATTATCTTTTAAAAAGCAAATAAATATCATGTATACAAATTTAGAATTTAGTTATGCATATTGAAGTTAAAATATAAAGTTCAAATTTTATTCTCCACTCATCCTAAATAGATGTCTCCATATATATAATCATTAGAATAGTTAATATGTATCTTTCTAGCCTTTTAAATACAACACAAATACAAAAATCAAGACTCTGTAACATATACTAGCCATTTTTTTTGTATTTGCCTTCTACTCATTTTTTCCTACTTAAATGTATTTTGCTGTTTTACTTTCTATGCACACAACATTACCTCATTCTTTTTATTTTTTTTTTAAATTTTTATTGTTGGTTGTTCAAAACATTACAAAGCTCTTGACAAATCATATTTCACACTTTGATTCAAATGGGTTATGAACTCCCATTTTTACCCCGTATACAGATTGCAGAATCACATCTGTTACACATCCACTGTTTTACATATTGCTATACTAGTGTCTGTTGTACTCTGCTACCTTTCCTATCCTCTACTATCCCCCATCCCCTCCCCTCCCATCATCTCTCTCTACCCCATCTACTGTAATTCATTTCTCCCGCTTGTTTTTCCCCCGCTTTCCCTCAGTTCCTCTTGTATGTAATTTTGTATAACCATGAGGGTCTCCTTCCATTTCCATGCAATTTCCCTTCTCTTTCCTTTTCCCTCCCACCTCTCACCCCTGTTAATCTTCTTCTCATGCTCTTCCTCCCAACTCTGGATATAAAATCAACATGCATAAATCAAAGGCATTCCTGTATATCAGCAACAAATCCTCTGAAATGGAAATGAGGACAACCACTCCATTCACAATATCCTCAAAAAAAAAAAAAATAAAATACTGGGGAATCAACCTAACAAAAGAGGTGAAAGACTTATACAATGAAAACTACAGAAACCTAAAGAGAGAAATAGAAAAAGATCTTAGAAGATGGAAAAATATACCCTGTTCATGGATAGGCAGAACTAACATCATCAAAATGGCGATATTACCAAAAGTTCTCTATAGTTTTAATGCAATGCCAATCAAAATCCCATCAGCATTTCTTGTAGAAATAGATAAAGCAATTATGAAATTCATATGGAAAAATAAAAGACCCAGAATAGCAAAACAACTCTAAGCAGGAAGTGTGAATTAGGCGGTATAGTGATACCAGACTTCAAATTATACTATAGAGCAATAGTAACAAAAACAGCATGGTACTGGTACCAAAACAGGCGGGTGGACCAATGGTACAGAATAGAGGACACAGAAACCAATCCACAAAACTACAACTATCTTATATTTGATAAAGGGGCTAAAAGCATGAAAGGAAGGAAGGATAGCATCTTCAACAAATGGTGCTGGGAAAACTGGAAATCCATATGCAACAAAATGAAACTGAATCCCTTTCTCTCGCCATGCACAAAAGTTAACTCAAAATGAATCAAGGAGCTTGATATCAAATCAGAGACACGGCATCTGATACAAGAAAAGTTGGCTATGATCTACATACTGTGGGGTCGGGCTCCAAATTCCTCAGTAGGACACCCATAGCACAAGAGAAGGGCTCATTTTTTGAGTACAGAAAATGGCCCCTGGGGATACAGAAGAAGTCTGGGTCTTATAGTTTACAATGTGGGTGACTTAATCAATGGGGACCGCAGATGTGCAGTTTGGACAGTCAGGGACCTAGTTGTGCAGGTTAAAATTTTAACTCGGGAAGGCAATTGTAAAAAGGTTTAAACTTCTTGTCACTGGGAAAAGCTCCCAACTCAATTGTTCACTGCTTATCTCTGGGACCCACCTAGAGCTTACCTAGAGCTTCACTATTTGCTTTTCTCTTTCCAAGACTCTCTGCAATGGGAAAGTGTAAAAGTCCAGGGCCCAGCTTTTTGGTATTTGCCTCCTTCCTTCAGGACCCACTGTGGTTGGGAAGGGGTGAAGGTTTACTTTGGGTGGAGATGCTGGTAATGAACATGGAAAGGATGAAAGTTTGCTTTTCCCTCAAGGCCTGTTCTTAATGTTTGGCTAATTTCCTCCCCTCTTCTGGAGTCACACTGTCCCTTCATTTTTTCCTTGGGGCGCTGTCTTATAGAAATATTATTTTCCATAACCCTTCAATGGATATGCTAATTAGCATACTTGGATCAGTCTTCATTGTACACATATATCAAAACATATTGCATGCCATTACTGCATACAATTATGGTTTGTTAGTTTAATACTAATAAAAATATATTTATTGTATGAGCTTAAAAAATATCCTTATACTTCGTAGTATTAGAAAAAATTTGCTTAAAATTTTCATGCCTTCATTTATATTTCTATTCCTGGGGGAATTATAAAATCAATTTTATGAAAGAATAAATTTCATGTTGTGAAGACCTTTCAGTGGATTTGAAGTCACAGAAATGCTGGGGTACTAGATTTTAACATAATTTAAAATATCAGATAAGTCAGTGCACAAAAAGAAATTGACATTTCTGCTTTCTTTTAGAATGCTCACAGTTGAACCTAGGCATGTTTGTTGAAATTATTTATTTGTTTTGAATGAAGAATTTTTATGGTTTGTGTAATAAGAATAACATTTTGAGAAAAAAATCTGAGTAATATTTAAAAATCTTTATGTATAATTTATTTTTTGCATAAAAATTGGTAAGGCAGAAAAAGAGACAGATCTTTCAGCTACCTTGTGTGCTAACAAATAATTTTAAAAAACTGGACTAGGTTTTGTTTTTAATGAGATTTTTAAAGTTGTCCCACAAGTCTCTTTTAATGATCCTCATGCTTTCCCCTGTCTCTAAAGTCCATGTTCCCATTGTTACTATATTAGGTTTGATTGTTTTTCCTAAAGTTCATTACACAAATGATTCATTAGTGGTTTTTGAATGTGGGTCACAGAGGACTTTTTTGTTCATTAACTTGTTGCAGATTTGGCAAATAAAATAAATATCTAACTTCAAATTGGAAAACCCTTTCTCTGAGCAAAAGAGTTCTCAACATCAATTATTCTAAAGGTAACAAGAGTTCCCTTGAACACACTTTTCAGTGATAGTTAAAAATAAAAAAAAATCCTGGGCTTATGATAGAACTATATCTATTGTGAGAAAGTTGGTGCAATTGATAAAAGAGAAATCCAAGAAAATCACGTATTCCCAGGATAGTGTTAGTGTTGAAGTGACCAAAATCAATCAGTAGTGGCTAAAATTATCAAGTTTATTCCAACATTTTCAAGTTGTGTCTGTAAAAATACATGTAAACAACTAATAGAGGAAGGTTATGATTAAGTGACAGAAGGGTAAGTATAATAAATTCTGTCATTTGTTTCATTTTCTTTTTTTGAGAATTGGGTCATATGTGACTCTAATAAATAAATCTTGCCTGATTTCATTAAAATTTAGAAATGTAAATTAATGTTTTATTAACTAAACAATATTTTTAGAGTGCTTTAATCTTGTGTATTGTAGAGATATTTATAAGATTATAGTAGGCAACAATAAAAAAGGTAGCATAATTTGTGTCATATGATAAGTAGTAACATCTCCAACAAAAATTTCTGGAAACTAAAAACTAGAAAGTAATGTCTTGATATGCACATTTCCAGTAAAATTGGATACTGTGGGACAGAGATAAAATGGAGAAATACAGAGCATTGAAGAGAAGATTACTCCAGATAATCCATGTGAAGTGTTTATTTCAATGTCTAGTCTGTAGTAAAGTTTTAATAATTAGAACATAATAATTTAATCATAAACGATACATGGTGAGAAGTAAAAAGAGATGTGGAAAATCATGATTTTCACTTTGGTCGTGTTTGGGGTTCATCTAATTATACAATTGAGATCATAAAGTGCAATCACTTTTTAGAGGCTAGAAATTCATGAAAATAATCTATCAGAAAGAAATAATGAAGCACTAAGAACTATCAACATAAGAGACACCAGCAAGAAAATAAATGTCTAGAAATGACAAAGCCAAAAGTTGATAGGTTCAATATGTATGTAACAATCATCAAGTTAACAGAAGCTACTAGAAATATTGTGTGGTTGAAAACACTTCTGAGCTTGGAAGGGTGGCACATTCGTATAATCTCAGTGATTGGAGAGGCTGGGACAGGAGAATCACAAGTTCAAGGCCAGCCTGGGTAATTTGTTAGATCCTGTCTCAAAATTAGGAAAAGCAAATAAAGAAGACACACATAATAACATTACAGTAGAAATTTCCTAACTTTCAACAGAAAAGTGGAGGTATTTGATAAACTTTCATGTAATTCATATATTTAAAAACATGGGGGCAAAACATGATTTTAATATAATAATGATTGAATGTATGGTAATCAATAAAAGGAAAATAATTATGAACCAGGGCACTGAAGTAGTTAAATTATATTCATTACTCATTATTAAACAGGTACTTTTATAAATATTTTTTATGATATATTATCACTTAGTATATGTATGAAGAGTAATATTTTATTTTCCATTTTACACTAACAAACTCAGTCACAGTGAAATTAAAGCATGCTTGAAAAAATATGTAATAGTTTAAACTTGATATATTATCGACCTTGGGATAATATTACAGTATTTTGGACTGTGCTTCACACTTATAGACATTAAAAAATTTAAAATAATTGTGATTTTAATCAGGTATATATTCCATACCTAACTTATATTATCATTCTATACAATAAATTCATCCTCAAATACTCTTTCTTATGTACTGCAATAGGAAAGCAGTATTTTAAATAGAAAATTAAGAGGAAAAATCATGGGGAATAAGTAAGGAAGTAGCTGTTTACAGAAAAAAACAAGTGTACTTGACATGCTCAGCCACAGAAGGAGAGCCTGTATAATTAACTGTCTGTGTGATATAATTGTATTAATAACAAAACTTTAAGGAAACACAAATATGAAAAAGAAAGTTTAAGGTTCAGCTTTAGGGTTCACAGTATGAATAAGGAAAAACTCTCAATCTCAAAAAACACTAGTAGTCAAATCTAACTGTTGGGGAAAATTAAATCTGAGATGCAGGAAAAATAAAAAATAACAACAGAATGCAATAATAAGGAAGCAACCATAACATTTTGGAATTGGTACAGATAATGCAATTTGATTTTTTTAATCTACCCTGAAATGACCAAAAATATATAATTATAGAACCTATACTACCAGTGAATGACAATATTTGTAAACAAAATAGTTAAATACATGTGAATGGGTTTTCCAGGTTCTTCCTCTGTGAATTATTATCCTACACAAACATCTCTGAATTTTAAATGCAAATTAAATAGAAGCCAGGATCCACTTATGAGAAATCACACAGTAACAACATTTATCCTGCTGGGACTGACAGATGACCCACAACTGAAGGTCGTGATTTTCATCTTTCTCTTTCTCACCTACATGCTGAGTATAACTGGGAACCTGGCAATCATCTCCCTCACCTTCCTGGATGCACACCTCAAAACTGCCATGTACTTTTTCCTACAAAACTTCTCCTTCTTAGAAATCTCATTCACAACTGCTTGTATTCCCAGATACTTGTACAGCTTATCAACAGGGGATAAGACCATCACATATGACAGTTGTGCCATTCAGATATTTTTCACTGATCTTTTTGGTGTAACAGAATTTTTTCTCTTCGCCACCATGTCCTATGACCGATACATAGCTATCTGCAAACCTCTACACTATGTGACCATCATGAACACCAGGGTCTGCAGAAAACTCATCCTTTGTTGCTGGATAGCTGCTTTGTTGGTCATACTCCCCCCACTTAGCCTGGGCCTGAATCTGGAATTCTGCAACTCTAATGTTATTGACCATTTTGTCTGTGATGCAGAACCCATCCTAAAAATCTCATGTACAGAAACATGGCTCATTGAGCAAATGGTTATGATTTGTTCTGTGTTAATTTTTATCATGACTCTCATATGTGTAGTTCTATCCTATGTATATATCATTAAGACTATTCTACAATTCCCTTCTGCCAAACAAAGGAAAAAGGCATTTTCTACCTGTTCTTCTCATATGATTGTGGTTTCCATAACCTATGGGAGCTGTATCTTCATCTATGTTAAGCCTGCAGCAAAAGATTCAGTGGCTATTAATAAGGGGGTGACAGTCCTTGTTACGTCCATCAGTCCTATGTTGAACCCCTTCATTTACACACTGAGGAACAAGCAAGTAAAACAGGCCTTCAAGGACTCAGTCAAAAGAATTGCATTGTTCTTAAATAAGTAAGGGAATTTGCTAGTGTAAAAATATTCTAAGTTTACTGAAAAGATTGTTGATCTCTAAATATGTATCTTTGACTTTTTACATCATTCCTTTCCTTGCAAGGAAATAGTTTCAGGATAAGTGTTCTCAAAAAGAAAACCTACTTCCAGGCAACTAAAGGACTTCCCATAATTAAAAATCTGAAAATAACCTGCAACAAAAAAACAGAATCAATGCGTTCACCACATATTTGGAATTGAGTTATTGTGTTAATAGAATTTCCCAATTCTAATATTTTTTATTTATATATGACAGCAGAATGCATTACAATTCTTATTACACATATAGAACACAATTTTTCATATCTCTGGTTGCATAGTATATTCACACCTATTCATGTCTTCATACCTGTACTTTGGATAATAATGTTCCTCACATTTCACCATCATTTATGAGTCCATGCTCTCTCCCTTCCCATTCAATCCCTCTGCCCTTTCTAGAGTTTGTCTATTTCTACCCCAACCCCATTCCCTGTCCAACTATGAATCTGCCTCCTTATATCAAATAAAACATTCAGCATTTGGATTTTTGGGATTGGCTAACTTCACTTAACATTATCTTCTCTAACTCCATCCATTTACCTGTGAATTTCATGATTTTATTCTCTTGTAGTGTAATATTGTATTGTGTATATATCTCACATTTTTTAATCCATTCCTATATTGAAGGGCATCTAGGTTGCTTCCAAAGTTTAACTATTGTGAATTGTGCTGCTATAAACATTGATGTGCTTTGTTCCTGTAGTATGCTCTTTTTAAGTCCTTAGTGTATAGACTGAGGAGAGGGATAGCTGGTTTAAACAGTGGTTCCATTCCCAATTTTCCAAGGAATCTCCATCCTGCTTTCCATATTGGCTGCATCAATTTGCAGTTCCACCAGCATTGTATAAATGTACCTTTTTCTCCACATCCTCACCAACATTTGTTGTTGTCTGTATGCATAATAGCTGCCATTCTGACTGGAGTGAGATGAAATATTAGAGTAGTTTTAATTTACATTCTCTAATTGCTAGTGATGATGAACATTTTTCATATATTCATTTATTGCCTGTACATCATCTTCTGAGAAGTGTCTTTTCTGGCCCTTCGCCCTTTTATTGATTGGGTTATCTGATTTTTTGGTATTTAGCTTTTTGTGTTCTTTATATACTCTAGAGATTAGTGCTCTATCACATGTGTGAGGGATAAAGATTTGCTCCCAAGATGTAGGCTCTCCATTCATCTCACAGATTGTTTCTTTTGCTGAAAAGAAACTTTTTAGTTTGAATCCATACCTCTTATTGACTCTTCATTAATTCTTTTGACACAGGACTCTTATCAAGGAAGTTAGGGCCTAATCCCACATGATAGAGATTAGGGCCTATTTTTTCTTCTATTAGACATGGGGTATCTCATTGTATTCCTAAGTCCTTGATCCATTTTGAGTTGAGTTTTGTATCTGGTGAGGGATAGGAGTTTAATTTCATTTTATTGCATATGGATTTCCAGTTCCCAGCACCATTTGTTGACGAGGCTATCTTTTCTTCAATGCATGTTCTTGGCACCTTTGTCTAATATAAAATAATTGTAGTGCTGTGAGTTATTCTGTGCCCTCTATTCTGTACCATTGGTCTACCAGTCTGTTTTGGTGCCACTACCATGCTGTTTTATTACTATTGCTCTATAAGGTCTGGTATAGTGATGCCACCTGCTTCACTCTTCTTGCAAGGGATTGTTTTAGCTTTTCTGGGTCTCTTATTTTTCTAGATAAATTTCATGATGACTTTTTCTATTTCTATGAGAAATGTCATTGTGATTTTCATTGCAATTGCATTAAATATGTATAGTGCTTTGGGAAGTATGGTCATTTTGTTAATATTAATTCTGCCTATCCAAGGGCAAGTTAGATCTTTCCATCTTCTAAGGTCTTCTTTGATTTCTTTCTTTTGGGTTCTGTAATTTTCATTATATAGATCTTTCACCTCTTTTCTTAAATTGATTCCAAGTATTTTATTTTATTTTATTTAGGCTATTGAAAATGGTGTAGTTTTCCTTTTTAAGGTTTTGTCAGTGATATGCAGAAATTCCTTTGATTTATGGGTGTTGATTTTATATAAAATTCTAATATCGAAAGCCTTTTCTAAAGCAAGGCACCATTTCAGGCAATGGAGATGAAATAAATAGAAAACCCTCTAATTCCATGTCCTTTTGATTTTAATGTTTTAATGGATTTATGGAACCAATGATTTAAAAACATGATAAAACATCTTACATGTAAATTATGAACACAAAAATAACAACTAAAAAACAGATACATTTCAATGTTTAATAAACATCTGCATAAATGTTCATGTCAACATGGAAACTGAATTATAAAACATGAAATTCTATAAGTTTAAATACTCTGAAAATCACAGGCAAATGAACTAAGTTTAATAGAATTTACATGAAGTAAAATGCTAAAATTTTTTTTTCTAATTTTTATTTAGTTTTGATGGATCTTTATTTTGTTTATTTTATTGGTGCTGAGGATTGAACCTAGTGCTTCACACATGATAGGCAAGTGCTCTACCACTGAACTTCAACCCCAGCCCCCAAAATTCTTGAAAGACTGGTATTTGCAAGGCAAATATTCATATATCTATATATTTATTTGGTTTTATGATTTATCTATAATCATATTTAACTTTTAGTAAAATAACATATATTTCATCATTTTAGAAAGAATAATTCTATTGAATCACAAGAAAGAGTTTGTTGTTCCTTTGTACCTTTAGGGAGTGTGTACAATGATTCACATTATTCAAACAAAGAGTTATTTTCTTCAAAGTAGAAAAACAACATATTCTAGGGCAGTCTAATTAAGAAAAAGTGGAGAGAAGACTGAGATAAACAAAATCAGAAATGAAAAAGGAAACATTATGACAGAAACCTCAGGAAAAAAATCATAATGAACTGTTATGAAAAATTATATGCCACAAAAATGGAATAGCTTAGAGGAACTGGATAGATTCCTAGAAGTATGTACCCTACCAAGGCTGAATCAAGAATAGCCTGAACAAACTAATTACAAACAGATGGAAGTAGTAGTCAAAACTTCCTTTAAAAAAAGCCCATGATAAAATGGTTTTGAAGATGAATTTGACAAAAACTCAAGGAAGAATTAATACCAATTCTTTAACTCTTTGAAAAAAAATATACATACAGGGAACATCTACAAATTCATTTTCTGGGATATCACTCTGAATCAAAAGCCATAATATATCAAGTACTTTGACCACAATAGAAATTCAGGATCTGAATGTAAATGTAACCCAACAGATAAGTTTATAAAAGAGAATGTGTTACTAAAAATTTTGTTATGACTATCTTAAAAAAATGAATATAAATTTGTAAGAATATCTGAATTTAGGGATCATGAAATGTTTGGGGAAAGAGAGCAGTAAGGATAAATAATATAAAATTTAGAAAACAATTTATTTTCACTTAGTCAGAAAAAGACTGCAAAATTCTCCTTAAGAACTTATTTCATGTGAAAATGATATTAACCTTTTAAAAGTCTAATCATAGACTAATGCCAACATAATGTTAAATTACTTATTATCTTAGTAAAATTAATGAATAAATAATTCCATTAAAATGTACAAATAAAATTATTTATTTGGGAGATAAAAGATTTTGTATTATTATTTAACTGACCAAAATTTGGAGATATTTATTTTGAGATAATAATGAACATTCTGGGCTGGGTTTGTGGCTCAGTGTCAGATTGCTTGTCTAGCAAGTGTGAGGTACTTGGTTCTATTCTCAATACCACATATCAATAAATAAAATAAAGCTCCATTGATAACTAAAATATTTTTAAAAAATAATGAACCTTTTGACAGTTTTCTTTTGAATAATAAATAAGGGTCTTGAACTTTTAAGTATTTATTCCAATTCAGAAAGATTAATTTTATGAGTACACAATACATGGCTGTATGCAAACTCAGAATGGAAGTGTATAACTATAAGCATCTATTTTGAAAAAAAAAGTTAATTCAAATAGTTAATTTAATGGGTAAATTACTGGGAAATTAGAATTATTTTAGTGGGACAGGTGCCATTGAGATGCTAAAAAAATGTGTTATGACTGAAGTAGCAAAGGGAAAAGATTGATAATTCTGACTTGAAATGAGGAAGCAGGTACTTAAGAAAAGTGATATTTTGAGAGGGCTCAGAAAAACTAATATATGAAGTATTTCAGAATAAATGACAGCGAACCAAGTAACTTAACTTGGACAGTGTTGTTTTACATGTAGATCTGACACATAAGTCAGACAAATATTATCTGAAAACAAAACAGAATCAGTATTTTTCTTACTCCACAGCGATTCACAAATCACTTAGAATTTGCTTTAGGAGGGGCTGGGGATGTGGCTCAAGCGGTAGCGCGCTCGCCTGGCATGCGTGCGGCCCGGGTTCGATCCTCAGCACCACATACCAACAAAGATGTTGTGTCCCCCGAAAACTAAAAAATAAATATTAAAAATTCTCTCTCTCTCTCTCTCACTCTCTCTTAAAAAAAAAAAAAAGAATTTGCTTTAGGAATATTCCAAGTTAATCAGAGAAAGTTTGGGTAGTTTGAAAACATCAAATAATATGTTTCATTATTAATTTTCAAAAGATACCATTGAGATTATCACATTTTCTTTTAAGAATGATAAAATTCATTTAGAAATATAATCTCGTTTATCTAAAAATTGATTTGTTATTTTAGAGCATATGCATATATACATAGATATACACATATATGCAAATACACACATAAAACATTTAAATATACACTTCAAAGGTAAATAGTTCTCAAATGTAAACATGAAATATTTTTTAAAACCATTGTGAAAAATAAAAAACCTAAATGATAGAGGTAAAACTGATAAATAATCTGTAGCAAACTGTCTCTGAATGTTACATGTAGATTTAACAGAAGTCAGGAACCAACAATGCTAAATACTGTAACAATTTTCATTATACTGGAACTGACAGATGACCCACAACTGTTGGTTCAGATTTTAATCTATTTCTTTTTTTTTCCTTGAACAAGCCGTTGTTCATTTTTAATAAATTTATAATGATTAACACAAGCCTACAAACATAACTGGGAATCTGACAATCATATCCCTCATCTTAGTGGATTCTCACCTTAAAACAGCCATGTACTATTTCCTACAAAATTTTGCTTTCTTGAAGATCTCACTCACTTCTGCATGTACTCCCAGATACTTATGTAACATAGCAACAGGTGACAAGATGATTACCTACAATGCCTCTGTCAGCCAAGTATTTTTTACTGACCTCTTTGGTGTAACTGAATTTTTTGTCCTGGCTGCCATGTCCTATGATGGCTATGTGGCCATCTGCAAGCCCCTGCATTATGTGACTATCATGAGTAGTGGAATCTGCAGGAGACTTGTCTTTTGTTGTTGGGTAGCTGGTCTGTTCCTTTTATTCCCCCCACTCAGCCTAGGCTGAAATCTGGAGTTTTGTAATTTCAATATCATTCATCATTGTGTTTGTGATGCATTTCCCCTCTGAAAATCTCTTGCTCAAATACTTGGTTTATGGAACAGACCATTATCATCTGTGCTTACTGACCCTCATTATGTCACTCATGTGCATAGTTCTGTCTTACATTTACATCATCAAGACAATTTTAAGATTCCCTTCTGTCCAACAAAAGAAAAAAGCCTTTTCTACCTGTTCTTCCCACATGATTGTGGTTTCCCTCACCTATGGCAGCTGCATCTTTATCTACATTAAACCTTCAGCGAAGGACTTAGTGGCCATAAATAAGAGGGTGACTGTCCTCACTAATTCCATAGCTCCCATGCTGAATCCCCCTTCATTTACACACTAAGGAACAAGAAAGTACAACAGCCCTTCATGGACTCAGTCAAAAGAATTTTTATATTTTTCAAGAAATAAGGGACATGAAATTGATGAACATGTTTGGTGAACTAACCAAAGTCCGCTGGCAAGTTAACCTTTTCAAAAGCTCTTGCTCATCCTCATCCAGGGGCATCTTCTCCACAAGCCTCTTTTAAGATCACATCATTTCATAATAGGCATGTTAATAGCTTTCAAAATTTTAAATCCTTGTTTCATTTTCAAATTTGAAGACCAAAAAATAAGATAAAAGAAAAGAAAATACATATAAACTTCTTGTCATTTTTTACATTTTCAGGGACAACAGAACAAATAATCATCACCACTGTTTCTTCCAATCCAAAAAGTCCAAATGATTCATTCATTAATTCACCTAATAAATATGTATTGGGTACTTTCTTTAGGGTATGTACTGTTCTATGTTTACAAACAGAGGACAAAAGAAATCGGAATAAAAATATCCTCCTATGCACCTTCAGAGGTAAAAAGAGGAAACAGAACAAGCAATCTAAGTGACTATCAGCTGAAGAATGGATGAAGAAAATGTGGAATATATAGACATTGGAATACTTCCCAGACATAAAATAAAATGAAACTCTGTTATTTGCAAGAACATAGATGAAAGTAGAAACAATTGCATTAAGAGAAATAAACTGGTGCAGTGGTGCATGCCTGTAATCCCAGTGACTCAGGAGGCTGAGGGAGGAGGATCATAAGTTTGAGATCTGTTTCAGTACTTATGAGACCCTCACATTTGAGAGAGACTATGTCTCGAAAATACAAAATAAAAATGGCAGGAGAAGTGGCTCAGTGGATAAGTGCTCCTACTTTAATCCTCAGTCCAAAAGAAGAGAGATACACACAGAAATAAGCCAGGAACAGACAGACAAATACTTTATGTGTGAAATATAAAAAAGTACATCTCATTGACGTTGTGTGTAGAGTGGCAGTTGCAAGAGGCTGGAGAAAGTAGAATGGGGAAAGGTAAATTGATGAGTAGTAAGTTACAGATTGGAGTAAGAAGTACTGTTGTGCTACTGCCCGGAAGAGTGACTTCAGATAACATTAATATATCAGATATTTAAAAAAGCTAGAAGTAAGGATCTAGAATGTTTCAGTCATAAAGAAATGATAAATTTTGTGAAGACAGATTATTTTCACTCTGATTAGAATATTATACAATATATACATGTATTGAAGAATCATGTTGTACCCCATAAATATGTATCTTTTTATGTTTTTATGTGTTAGTTTAAAAACTAAATTTAAATCATAAACACAAAAAGCTTAGATTGCACCAAAAATTTGTGTTTTTGTCATGAAAGGGTATTACAAACCTTTCAATTTAAGAAAAACCTCTAAAATACTAAAAGTTGAATATTGTGAGATTTTAAATTATATCAAATTAATAAAGCCAAAATTTTAAATAGGATAGGCTTTCATCAATAAAAAAAGGAATAAGGTTAAAAATGCTATTTTGAGAAATTTGAATGATTTCTACCTCAAAAAATTATGCTTCATATAGATAGCTATATTAATATATCTACCCAAAATGTTAGTGAAATAAGCAAACACACATGGAAAAAAAATAAAGTAAAAAGAAGTCAAGGAAATAAAAGCAGCCAAATATATAGTATCTTTAAAATTTAGATAATTTTCAAAAAGGAATATGAAAAGCTATAAATATAGTACTACATCTTTAGGACATAAACAGCATATAAGAGTATAAATTGTTTATCAGATTCCCCCCACAAAAAAGCTCATGTGGCTCATTAAACTAATTCCCGCATCTCAATGGCATTTGAATTTACATTTTTATATTTTTTGTCCCTCATCTTTCTATATGATGTTTATATGTCCAAAAATTTTTTCCTCATTTTTTATGTCTTAGTTCTCAAAATAAAATTTACTCCTTTTAAGAAATTTTTCCTGTCCAATCAAAATCCTACATGCTCAAACCCCAAAGTGTCACCATGCAAAAACATCCTGTATCTCTGCTATTATAACATTTTCTCTATGTCTATATCTTTTAGTAGATTGTCAGTATTGAAAGAAAAAATTTTGTCAATTTAGTTTTTGTCCTTGAGTATGAATAATTTCAAATATCTTGAAAGTAAACCTTTTTCAACAATAAAAATGACACAAGAAATATTTGGATCATTATAACAGAAAATAAACGAGAAAAATCTCTCCAACAAGAGGAATTGAATGTATCAGGGTTGAAAACCATAGTTGAATTTATGCTATATTGATTTTAACATAAATATGCTTACTGCATTTCATTTTTTATTGCTGCTTTCAGTGAGTATATAGTTCCAATTAATCATACATATACATTTATTATTTTATGTATCATTTTATTGATTTTATTGTATGTATTTAAAGTAAACAACATGGTATACATGATGAAATGATTACTACAATCAAGAAAATTAATATACCCATCATCTCAAAAAGTCTTTGTTTTGTGTATAGTAAAAGCACCTGATATCTCTTATGGATTTTTCAGAATAAAATAAAATATTATTAATTATAGTCCTCCTGATGTAAACTGTCTCTAGATTCATTCATTTTGCATAACTGCAAGTTTGTACCCTTTCACCTACATTTCATAGATTGGTTAAATATCATACATTTTATTTTTATAAAGATGCATCCAGATTCTACCCAGTTAGTTGCATGTTCTTTAGTAAAAGATATACAATCACAGATCCTGGGGTTTTTCAACTCTTTAAAAAAAGAGTTGAAACTTTTCAAAAGTGTTAATTCTTTGAAAAGTTAACCTTGATGTAATAGTATCTAAATTCAGATCCTGTCATCATTCCTACTAGCCATGAGATTTTACCAACTAATCCTACTTCAGTCATTTCAGTTTGATTGAAGCACTTAATCCATTAAGAAAAAAAAAAACAGCTGTATTAGTAAATCAAATACCATAGAGTACACCTTAAATATACATAGTTAAAAAACAAACACACCTTTAGTAATATGTGACTTATATACATGTAAGTATATGAAGTATAGACTATAATTGTACAATTAAATATAAAATCATTTTTTTTATATTCACAAAGTTGTGCATACCTCACCAGAATCTAACTTTGGAACAACCCAAAAGGAACCCTGTTAACTTCAGTCATCACTTTTCATCTATCTCTTTCCACATTTCTTCCCATTCTGAAACAGCAAATATATTTTCTTCTACTATTGGCCAAAAGACACAGAGTTTCAGTTAGAGAGAAGGTATAACTGAAAACATATCAGGGTGAATACATTGATTAACAGTATATTGTATATTACAAAACAGTTGAAAATAAGTTCAAATCTCTAAGCACAAAAATATGGAGGTGATGGATGTAAGCACATGTTGACAAAATGACAGAGGCACGAGACAGGATGCAAACCTTGGATTAGCAAGCTTTCCTCTATTCTGCAGTGAAGTCCATTGATAAGGATTGGAAGGACTCATTTTCTGGGTACAGGAAATGCCCCCCTCCCCCGTTACAGAAGTTTGGGTCTTATAGTTTACAAGTTTGAATACTCTGAAAACCACAGGGCAAATGTGGTTTTCAGAGTATTCAAACTTCCTCCTCCTCCTCCTCTTCTTCTTTTTTTATATCAGGGAGAGAACCCAGGTGCAATTTACTAATGAATATATTCCCAAACCCTTTTTTTATTTTGAAAGTGTGTCTCACTAAGTTGCTTAGTACCTTGCTCAGTTGCTAAGACTCCCTCAAAATTGTGGATTTCCTGCCTCAACTTCCAGGGTGGCTAGGATTACAGGTATGCACCACCACACCTCACTGTTTTTAACAGCCATAATGAAAGAATCTCAATGCAACATACATTTTTATTAATTAATTTAATTAAATTAATATTAATTTAGTGGTACAACTATATCAGATATAACATGATAATTCAATTATTTAATACATGCCTAAGGTGTATAATGATCAAAATACCTGGCTGTTAACATTTTCAACTATTAAAACTTAAACAATGTTTTGTCAATGCATCTTATCAACATAAGATTCATAATATTCAAATGAAACTTACGTATGGGTTAACAACTAAAGGAACTATTGGATGAAAATTTAAGTGTTTGACCCACTAGCATAATTTGAGATTTTTCTGAAAAAGAATTGAATTTTGTATATATAATTCAATATAAACAATGGAAATATGTAAAGTGTGCCACTTCTTAGAACAACACCTACTAATTTTGGAAAAGATGAATGTTTGCTTTTTCCCTCAGGGCCCCATGTTAATATTTGGCTAATTTCCCTCCCTCTTCAGGAGCCATATTGTCCCTTCATTTTTCCTTGGGGTGCTGTCTTGTAGAAATATTATTTTCTCTAACACTTCAATGGATATGCTAATTAGCATGCTTTGATCAGTCCTCATTGTACACATATATATTAAAACATATTGTATGCCATTACTGCATACAATTATGGTTTGTCAAATTAATATTAATAATAAAAATATATATAAAATGTGTATATATACCTATATATATCATATAGGTATATATATCACACACATACACATATATATAATACATATATATTATATTTTCTTTTTGATTAATCTGTTTAAGGGCATCTGGGCTCATTCCAGAACTTGTCTATGTGAATTGCACTACTGCAAATATGAGTGTGCCCATATCATATAGTATGATTTTTAGTTCTTGGGGTAAATACCAAGGGGTTCAACAGTGCAATTTTTAGTTTTTTGGGATAAATACTAGGATTGGAACCACTATATAATAATAATGGTTATATAGAAAAATTAGTCCTAACACTTATATGGAAGAATAACCAAAGAAATAGGCAATATATATAAAATGTGTATATATACATATATTTATATACATATATTATATATAATATATGTATATATATCACACACACATAACTGTTATTATTATATAGTGGTTCCATTCTTAGTCTACATGCAGTTTCCATAGTATTGGTATTAATGTGCAGGCCCAACAACAATGTATGAATATTTTTTTTTCACCACAACTTCATCAGCATTGATTATTATTTGTATTCTTCATGATTGCCATTCTAACTGGAGTGAGATGAAATCTCAATGTAGTTTTTATTTGCATTTCCCTGATGGCTAAGGATGTTTAACAGATTTTAATGTATTTGTTGTTCATTTGCATTTATTTTGAGAAATTTCATTAGGTATTTAGCTCATTTATTGACTGTGGGGTTTTTTGTTGTTGTTGTTTGTTTGTTTGTTTTATTTTTATTTTTGATGGTCTTTTGAGTTCTTCCTATATTATGAATTTTAATCCCCTGTTACAGGAGTAGCTGGGAAAGATTTTCTCCCATTCTATAGGCTTTCTTTTCACTCCTTTGTTTTCTTTGCTGTGCAGAAGCTTATTGATTCTTGGTTTTATTTCTTGAGCTTTATGTGTCTGATGAAAGAAGTCAGTGCCTGACCCAAATAGTTGGAGTGTTGACCCTATATGTTCTTCTAGAACTTTCAATCTTTGGAGTATAATTCCTAACTCTTTGTTCCACTTTGAGTTGAATTTTGTGCAAAGTGAAAGATAGGGGTCTATTTTTATTAATGTACCTATGATTATCTTTCCCAGCACCATTTGTTAAAAATGCTATCTTTTTTCAATGTATGGTTTGGGCACCTTTTTCAAATACCAGATGACTGTAGGTTCATCTATGCATCTTCTGTTCTATAGTAATTTGAATACATGTCTGTTTTGATGCCAATGTCATTCTGTTTTTGTTCCTATAGCTCTATAGCATACTTTGAGACTAGATATTGTGAGGTCTCCAACATTGCTCCTCTTACTCAGGATTGCTTTGGCTATTGGCTATTCCTTTGGCTGTTCTTCCATATAAAAGTTAGGACTAATTTTTCTAGTTCTGTGAAGAATATCACTGTTTTATGGGGATTTAATTGAATCTGCATGACACTTTTGTTATTATGGCTATTTTGACAATGATAACTTTGCCTTTCCAAGAATATGGGATATCTTTCCATCTTCTAAGGTCTTCTTCAATTTGTATCTACAGAGTTCTAAAGTTCATTGTAGAGGTCTTTCACTTCCTTGGTTAGATTTATTCCCAAGGTTTTTTAGTTTTTGTTTTTGGAGGTTATTGTGAATAGGATGATTTTTTAAATTTCTCAGTAGATTCATTATTGGACTATATGGAAACTATTGATTTAGCTATGTTGATCTTGTATCATGCTACTTTGATGAATTTGTTTATCAGCACTTGAAGTCTGGTAGAGTTTTGGGGATCTTCTAGATATAGGATCATGTCATCAGCACACAGAAAAATTGACTTCTTCTTTTCCTATTTGTATTCCTTTAATTTCCTTCTCTTGCCTGATTGCTGTAGTTAGAGTTTCAAGAAATATAATTGAATAACGGTGGTGAGAGTGACCATCCTTGTCTTGTTCCTTATTTTAGAGAAAATGCTTTCAGTTTTTATCTGTTCAGTATGATGGGTTTGGATTTGTCATATACAGCCTTTCTAATGTTGGGATAAGTTCCTTCTACCCCTAGTTTCTCCAGTATTTTTAACATAAATGGTGCTGGCTTTTGTCAAAGTTTTTTTCTTAGTCTATTGAGTTGATCATGTGATTCTTGTCCTTAATTCCAGTTATGTGGTGAATTACATTTATTGATTTGCACATATTGAAACAATCTTGCAACCATTGGATGAAACCCACCTGGTTATGGTGTGCTATTTTCTTAATCTCTTTTTGAATGTGGCTTGCCAAGGTACTGGTCTTTCCCTTCTTACCTTAGGGATTTTTGTATGTTCACTCTGCATATTGCTCTGTAGATTTCTTTTCTTGATGTGTCTCTCTATCTGGTGTTAGTATCAGTGTAAAACTGACTTTATAGAATAAATTGTGAGTGTCCCCTCCCTTGCTATTTAATAGAATAATTTGAGGAAGATTGGTGTTATTTTGTCTTTAAAACTCTGGTAGAAATCCATCTGTTCCTGGACTTGGATGGGATGGCTTTTCATTGCTACTTCATCCTCATTGCTTTATATTGGTCTTTTTATATTTTTTTATATCTTCATGTTTCAATTAAAATAGGTCAAGTATATATAGAAACTTGTCAATGGCTTCTATATTTTCCTGTTTATTGGAGTAAAACTTTTCATGGTGCTTTGTAATTATATTCTGGGTTTCAGAAGTGTCTATGGCAATATCTCCTTTTTCGTCTCTAATTTTATTGATTTGGTTCTTCTCTCTCTTTCTTTTGGTTAGTTTGGCTGAGACCCATCAACCTTGTTTATCGTTTTAGAGAACCAACTCTTTGTTGCATTGATTCTTTTTATTGTTTTTTATTCTCAATTTTATTAATTATTGGTCTCATCTTAATTATTTCATGTCTTCTACTGATTTTGAAATTAGATTTTTCTTCTCTTTATAGGACCTTGAAGTATAACATTTGATTGTTTATCTGGGATTTTTTTTAAGGCAGGTGCTCAATGCTATAAACTTTCCTCTTAGAACTGTCTTTATAACATCTCAGAGAATTTTTTTATAACTTTATTTTATCTATTTATTCTTTCTTTTATGTGGTTCCAAGGATCGTACCCAGGGCCTCACACGTACTAGGAAAGCGCTCTATACCTGAGCCACAATGCCGTGTCTCTGTTTTTATTTGTTTCAAAGAATTTTTGTTATTTTATATTTTCTTAATTGTCCATGGAACTTTATTTTATTTATTTATATGTGGTGCTCCAAATCAAACTCAGTGCCTCTCACACACTAGGCAAGTACTTTACCACTGAGCTATAACTCCAGCTCCCCCCCCATTTTTTATTTCTCTGCTGTTTTTTCCCCATGATCCCCAATCTTGTTTTATCTCCAAACCAGCCCATTTCATCAATGCTTACTGTATCATTTGAAATGGATACTCTTATTATTTCATATGTAATTTTTTAGGGTATATCTTTTAATTTATAAATACTTTGTTGAAATATTGGAGATTGACCCAAGGAACATTCTACCACTGAGCTACATTTCCACTGAGCCCTTTATATTTTTTATTTTAAGTTGCTGAGACTGTCACCAAACTGATTTTGAAATTAGTTTGATTCTCCTGCCTAAGCCCCCTGAGTAACTATGATTATAGGCATGTGCCATTGTACCTTGTTGAGATATAAATATTTTTAAAATATTAACACTTAATCTAAAGTAAGGAACATAATTTAATGTATATATTTCAATGAATATTTACAAATGTAGTTATAATGTTACCAATACACAGATCCATTTTCAACATTCCTGAAATCTCTTTAATGCCCCTCCAAATATATCTGCTGTGCTAACTAATCTGAAATTAGTTTGTTTAGTCATGCTCATTATACAGAAAGACAGTAGTCTCTCCCTCCTTATCTGAAGTTTTGCTGTCCACTTTTTAAAATACCCTCAATCAACTGTAGTTCAAAAATATTAAATAGAAATTTCCAGAAAAATTATGAATTTTAAATTGCACACCTTCCAGAGTAGCACAGTAGTATCTCACACACCATCCCACTATATCCTACTCCAGCCCTGATCATCCTTTTGTAAACCATATCCACATTCTATGCAATACACAGCTTGTAGTAACATTGTTGCTTCAGTAACTCTTGCTTTTAGTAAGGCATATTGTGCCTAGTAATTAATCCAAAATGCAAGAGTAGTCAGTGCTGAAAATTCAAATATGCCAAAGAGAAAACATGAAGAGTTTACTTTAGTTGAAAATGTGCTCTAGATGAATTTTTTTAAAAAGTATGTATAGTGTTCAGTACTATTCACAGTTTCAAGAATCACCTGGTGGACTTAGACTGTATAGCCTGTGGATTAGGGAGGAAATACTGTACAGAATGTTTACACTTTTGCTCTAAATTTATTTACTAAACATTATGTCTGTGATAGTTACTCAAGTCATTATACTGGCAATATTTTTTTTTGTTTTAATAAAAAAATAAAAATTGTTTTCAATTAAAAAATAAAAATTGTTTTCAATAAAAAAATAAGAATTGTGCATATTTAGGAGGTACCATGTAATGTTTCAATACATGTATCCATAGTGTTACATTCAAGTCTAAGTAAATACATCTGTATTCTCAAACACTTATCATTTATATGTCATGAAAAAATTCAAAATACTTTCTTCTAACCATTTTAAATATATTATACATTACTTTTGCCTAAGATTCCCCAACTATGCAGTAAAACACCAGAATTTATTTTTTATATATGAGTCATGTAGTTAATTATTGAACTACATTTGTTCATCCCATCATCCTCTGATCCTCCGAAGACTCTGGTAACCACCATTATGCCCTTTACTTCTGAGACTAACTATTTTAGATTTCATATGAGTGATATCCTGCAATATTTGTGTTTCTAATGCTTGGTAACATCCATGTTGTCACAAATGAGAGGACTTCATCATTTGTTATGCCCGAATAGTATTTCCTAGTGTGATTTTAGCACATTTTCTTTATTCACTCATCAGTTTAGTAATTAGCTTCATCTTAATTCTATGTTATTGAGGATAGTACCACAATAAATTTGGGAGTACGGATGTGTCTTCAACATAGTGATTCTATTTCCTTTAAATATATACCCACTAATAGAATTCCTAGAACCTATAATTGCTCCACTCTTTTTTTAATTTAATTTTTTTTGAGGAATCTCCATACTGATTTTCACAATGGCTGTACAAATTTACGCTATTAACAATGTGAAAGGGTTTGCTTTTTCCATATCCTGTCCAACATTTGTTTTTTGGTCTTTTTGACAATAGACCTTCTAATGGACATAAGGTGGGATATGCATTTCCCTAATGACTTAGTTTTATTGCATTATGGTCAGAAAGGATACTCAATATGATTTCAGGATTTTTAAATTTTATGATAAGACATATTGACTTATCTAACTCTGACAGATCTGGTACTGGATTCTAAGTCGAAGACCTGCTATTAATTACCTCTCTCTGCCCCCTTCTCTCTCATCCTTCTCTTAATTCCCTCTATCTTTGTAGATATCTCCTACCACACTGCACTCTTTGTTGATGTGGGAAATTTAAAATAGGGAACTTTTTACTTCCTGCTTTCTTCAATGAATCTTTTCTTATTATGTTAAAACCAGGTGCTGTAATCTCTCATATGGTTTCCTTAGATACTGTGAAGGTAAATGACAAGTGTGAATAGTTGTTCAAATTGATGTATCTGTGATTAAAGGATCACTGGAGGGTCTTCTTCCACCATTATACTCTTCCTCCACCAGGCAATACTTCAGTCATTTAATTTCTAAGTCATAGTCAATCATAAATAGATGATTTAATTTAATCCTTTTCTGATGATGAATATTCAGATCTTTTTCAGTAACTACTAAAAATACTAAACATATTTTTCCAAGCATTATTATAAATTTATGCACTCTTGTATTTAGAATATATACTTAGATAACACTGGTAAGCTATATAATAGCACTATATTTAGCTTAATCGACAATGCCAAATAATTTTTAAGGATGATGTATCAATATAGTCTCACATCACAATGCACGAAGGTTCCAATTATTTCATATTCTTGCCAACACTTAGCTTTACCAGATCTATTAATTTTAGCTACTTTGAAGCTAATAATATTGATTACCTTATTATATGTCCTTTGGATGTCAGATATCTATTTGTGAAGTGCTTATTCAAATAATATTTCTCTTTATTAAATTGTCTTTCTATTTAAAAGTTTATTTTTAGGAATTTGAATGCTGTATATTTTCCATGTACTGAAGGTACTTACCCCCTGTGTCTTGTCTCTTCATGTTCTAATTTATACTGACTTTGAAAAACAAGAGTTCAAAATTTTAATAAACTCCAATTCATCATTTCATCTTTGTTGTTAATAGAATTCTTTGTGTTTTGCTTCAAAAATCTTTGCCTAATCTCAATATCATGCAAACAGTTAAACACATTGTATTCCACAGGTTTCAGTCACAGAGGTGAATGATTTATATGAAATTTACTTTGTCTCTATTTTGAGACAAGGAACAATTCCATTTTATCCATGGATAATCACATAATCCAACATTCTTTTATTGACAAGAATTTCACTCTTTCCTCTTCCCATTGAGTGGTAACTTTGTAATAATCAATTGTTACATAAATGAATATTTTTCAGGACTCACTGTTTAATTCCATTAATGTGTTTCTCTTCCTTTGAATGGAGTATTCAGAGGTACTCTTGTGTTTTAGGCTTTTGTTAGTGTGTTGTTTGTATATTTCGTATCAACTTCTTCAAATTTACCAATTACTATTATATTTACTTACTCAAAAAATCTACTTGTAGTGTCTTCTAAATGTTGCAGCATATACAACCAATTAATCTTCAAATAAAGACAATTTTATTTACTTACAATTATTGCTCAATGCATGAAAAGTAGAAATTGTGGAAGAGTATGCTGTGTTATATTCTCAACAGAAAAGTTGTTAATATTAAAAATAGCATAGATTAGATTCCCCTCATCAGATTAACAAATCCTGTTTCTATGTAAACTTTGCTAAGAATTTGTAATGAGTAGGTGTCCATTACCTCTCAGTGGGTGAGGGAAAGGGTGGGCTGGCTGTGAAATAAAAGTTATGGAAGTAAAACCATGAAATAGATGCCAAAGACCAGAAATATAGTTTACAGAGGGGACAGTGGGAGGTTAAGACCACCAGAGAGGTATTGCTTCTAAGAAAATGGACCCTGTGCTTGCTTTATTTTTATATCGGTACAGACGAAAGGGGATTGGTAGGTATAGGTTTCAGTGAGTCTTGTCTAAGGTGCTTGCTTCTTCATAAATGCAGGATATGAGTGGGGGAACGAAGGCTGTTTGGCTCTTAGTGGGTCTCGTATCCCATGCTATGCTAGAACTTGAGCAGTGAGCTAGGTAGTGAGCTTTCTCAAACCAGTGGGTTCCTGCTGGGAGTTCCTGATACAAGGCTTTCCTGCCTAATGTCTAGAACACAGCTTTAGTTCATGCACGTTTCATGGATGGCTCCCTGCAAAGTGGGAATTATATTTTGTCAAACTATTTTTTCTGCATTATTGAGATCATCATATCTTTATTTATTTACTCTACCAGGGTAGTAGATTACATTGAAAATTTTCAATTGATGAGCCAACCTAGAATTTCTGAAATCAACCTTATTTTATGAATTTTATGTATCTCCTTTGCTTTCTTACCCTATTTAATTCAAAGACTTATATTTAGAGATCCTTACATTTATTTTAACATGAGTAAAGCTGTAATTAAATTTATAAATCCTTTTTAAATTTTATATCAAGTTCATATTACAAGTTGAGAATATCTTCTCCTTTTTTCTTTTCTCTGGATGAATTTATGCAAAATTAGTGTTTATTGTTTTTTTCAATGTTTGGATTACTTTACATGTAAATCCATTTGATCCTGAATTTTATTTGTGAGAACATTATGGATTATGGAAATCATGACATGTTTTGGAATATTCATAATTCCTAGCCCTACTTGTCTCCATCTGTTTTATTTTATTTTCCAGTTAATCTTTGTTTTATATGTGTAATTTTATTGGACTAATGTCTTCATGATACACCATTAATATTTATTTAGTAATTATTAGGTCTGTAGTGATATTCTGTTTTCTGACTATTGCCATTTAAATAGTTTTTATTTTATTCTCTTTTTCTTGATAATATTTGCAGTTATTTAACAATTTAATTAACCTATTTTAAAAAATAAATTTTACAATTTTCTTATGTTCACATTAAATAAAACAAATTTTTGTTTTTACCATTTAATATTCTTTCTTATATTTTATTTTAATTTGTTCTTTTGTAGTTTCTTTATATACATACTTATGTTACTGGGTTTTCTACATGTCTTATTTTTTAAAACATGGATTTAAAATATACATTTTCTGTTCAATAATGTATTACCTATATGTCACAAATTTTGATATATTTTATTGCAGTTAACTTAAAAATATAATTTAATTTACATTTTTTTCTCCTTTCATCTTACTTAGAAATCACTTAAAAGTTTTAAATATTTATATTGAATATTTTAAAGTATAACAGGTACAAAAATACAAGAGTGACATAGATAAGTTCTGCTTAGGTAAAACCAAACTATATGTAGGTAAAAATGTGCAAATTAATAATTAAAATTGTTTCTCACTAAAAAGGCAAGAGAAAGATCTTATTAATACATAGAAAATAGCTGCAGTTTGGATGGGCACAAATCATGAGCCACTGAAGCAGGAACAAACTTTATTTCTGAACTCCACCAGCACACTCCACACATGCTCCCCGGGGAACTCTCCCGAATGCCAAGTGTGGCTCCTCCAGGAACCACCAACAGGAAATCCCTCCTCCAGCACTTCCCCAACCAATGCGAACTCTTCAGGAATCCCTGCTAGAGCTCAACCAGAACTTAATGGGAACTCTGCGAGAACTCAAAAGTCATCATCTTAAAGGCTCGCTGGCGTCACCTCGTCACCTCTCAACCACTACTTCTGGCAAAAATGCCATGCGTCATCCCGAGTCCGCTGTGGCCCTCAACAGAAAATAACAATAGGTTAATTAAATTGTTAGACTTAAGACATAGAATGGAAGTCTATTCCATTTGACTTTGTGTTTATTTTGATGCCAATATCATAATGTTTTCATTGCTCTTCTTCATCTGCTCCCTCCAACCCTACCCAATTTCCTTCCCAATCTCTAGAAATCAGTATTCTAGTCTCAGTTCCATTTTTTTTTTTTTTTTTTTTTACATTTCCACATATGAGAGAGAACATGTGATACATGACTTTCTGTGTCTGGATTATTTCACTTAACATGTGTTCTCCAGTTCCATCTATTTTGCTGCAAATTATTTCATTTTCCTTTATGGCTGAATACTACTCCCATATAAATATAACACATTTTTTTGGTCCATTCATCTACAGACAGGCACCTAAGCAGCTTTATATTCACTCTTGTAAATAGATCCACACAAACAAAGGTACATGGGTATTTCTTTGGTAGGATGACATCATTTCCTTTAAATATATATACCTAGGAGAGAAAAAAGTGGATCATCTTACTAATTCGGTTTTAAATTTTTTTTTGAGAACCACCATGATGTCCTCTATACAGGAATTATTAATTTACCTTCTGACCCAAAATTTATAAGAGATATTTCTTCACATATTCACAAGCATATCTGTAGGGCAGGACTTTTTAAATTTTTTTTTTTGTTGTTGTTAATAAGAACCATTCTAACTGCGGCAAATGACATCTCATTGAAATTTTGATACAAAATTATGTCTTAATAGCCTTGATTAAACTGTTTTTCACTCTTTTAATATTTTGTGTAACATTTGCTAAAAACCTGCACTATTTTCCTGTATTTTTTCCATCACTGTTTATCTTTTGAGCATGACTACATAGTTGTGTTTAGTTCAGGGAAGATACTAACTCAAAATGTTATACTTAGCATATAAATTAAAACATTAATCAATCCAAACAAGAATCTCTACAATGGCCAGTGTTGTTGAGTAAGAAAATAAGCTATATATATATATATATATATATATTGATTCCCAAGCTTCCTTTTTGAATTTCAATACCAGTGTGTATTATAATTTATATATATATATATATATATATATATATATATATATATATATATTGATATAAAGTGTGAGCAGTATTAAAAAAATTAAAGGAGAACAGATTAAAAATAAAGAATATAATTAATGCATTTGGTAAATCATAATAGTTTCTCAGTTTGAAAAGTGTCATGAAGCACTGGGTAGAGATCCAGAGTAGAAATTTAAATTCTACATTTGGTTGCTATCTCCATCCCAGAAAAATGTCATTAAGGGAAAAATTTTCAGGCTTGGTGTTGTTATTGGTTTTTTACCATTTTTTTTCTCTATCTCAATGGACACTGATTCCCAAGCTTCCTTTTTGAATTTCATTATGAGTGTGTATTATATTTTATATTCCTTTAGTTTTGTGTGCATTCTTCTTGAAATATCCATTCACTGAATGGGTCCCTTGGGCTAGTGGAGGAAACATGGATAAAATATGAAGTATAAAATTTATGTAGAAAACATGGTAAACAATTTTAAAATACCTGACATTTTCTTTATTTTATATATTTTTTCTTACTCTCAAAAGTTAAAGAAATAGATCCACTCTGGATAAAATGGAAAAACAAAAATAAAAACACTAATGATAAAAATAAAACTAGTTTTGGAAAATGGGGAAATGTTTTTTTAAATGCAGATTTTCCTGGATTGTAACAATGGCATTGTCTAATATTTTTACTGCTCAACAGTCATTCAGAGTAGTAATGAAATTACATGAAAATCACAGGTAAGTTGGATTCACAAGGCAAAATGGGAAGACTCACAAAAAAAAAAAAAAAAACATGAAAAAACAAGGGAACTAAGTCCCCAAATAAACCAAGATGCTCTAATCATAGAATCCATTAACAACATAGTAGAAGAAATGTTATTTTACAATGTTCATAGTTAAAAAAGGAGTAAAATCAGAAATAAATTTCAGGATGTGAAAGATCATTTCAATAAGCAGAAAGATTATAAAAAGAAATCAAGCAGAAATCCTTGAAATGAAGTAATCAATAAACCAAATTAAAAATTCAATAGAAAGTATCACCACTTAGAAGACAGTACCCCAGACAATGAAGAAAAAATACACAGTCTTGAAAATAAAGTTGACTACACAGAGAGTATGGTAAGAAATCATAAACAAAAATTCCAAGAATTATGGGATTGAATAAAAAGGCCAAATTTAATATTTATCATGATACAGGAATCTGTAGAGATACAAATAAAACAATGCACAATATTTTAAATAAAATAATGTCAGAAAATTTCCCAAACCTTAAAAATTGCTTGGAAAATCAAATATAGGAGGCTTACAGAACTCAAATGTACAAAATTACAACAGACCCACACCAAAGCATACTATAATGAGAATGACTAACATACAGATTAAGGATAGGGTTTTAAATGCTGCTAGATGGAACAACAGGTCACATTTAGAGGTGTACCAATCTGGATTTTAGCTGATTTCTCAACCCAGAAACTCAAGCTAGGAGATCTTGGAATAATATGTACCAAGCTCTGAAAGGAAATGGATGCCAGCCAAGAGCACCACACCCAGCAAAATTAAGCTTCACATATGTAGATGAAATACAAAACTTCCATAATAAACAAAAGCTAAAAGAATTCACAACTATAAAGTCTGCACTACAAAACATACACAATAAATTATTTCAGGAAGAAGAAACAACAAATAAAAATGAAAAACAACATTTGGAAATACTATACTAGAAGAGTAGTCTATCAAGGGAAAAACTATTACAAAATAAAAATAATAAATAAATCAAAAGACAGGGAATAAAAGTCATCTCCAGTAATGAAATTGAATGTAAACAGCCTAACCTCATCTATCAAAAGACTTGGCTTGGCATATTTGATTAAAAAATAAGACTTAACAATATGTTGCCTACAAGAAACTCACCTCATAGGCAAAGACATCCACAGACTGAAGGTAAAAATTGGGAATATATATCATTCAGATGGATCTCAAAAACAAGCAGGGTTTCTATTCCCATATAAGATGAAATGGACTTCAAGTTCAGTTAATCAGAAGAGACAAATAAGGTCATTTCATACCACTTAAGGGAATTTTATGTCAACAAGATATAACAATTGTAAATATTTATACCCCAAACTGTGGAGCACCTATGTACATCAAACAAAACCTTATTGATATCAAGGATCAAATATATCACAACATAATCATACTGGGTGACTATGTGCTTTTCTCAACACAGGACAGATCTTCAAAAAAAAAAAAAAAAAAGAAGCTATAGCTATAACACTAAAAATACAATTTATAATTTAGACCTAACAGACACTATAGAATATTTCATCCATCAATGGTGCATACACTTTCTTCCCAGCAGCATATGTATTATTTTCTAAAATAGATTATATGTTAGACCACAAAGTAACTCTTAACAAATCCAAAAATAGATACAGATAATACCTTGCATTCTGTGAGATTAAATAGAATAAAATTTTAAGTCAATGACAAAATTTAAAAAATAGAAGCTACTGTAAAAACTGGAGACTAAAGAAATGCTATTATACATTTATAATGATAAATGCATAGCAGAAGAAGTCTGGGGCAAAATAAATATACTTAGGTAAATAAGAACAGTGATACAACATATCAAAATCTCTGGGACACTATGATGGTAGTTCTAAGAGGAAAGATCATTTGTTCCATTGAGCTCATTCATTAAAAGAATTGAAAGACACTATATAAACAATCCAATATTACATCTAAAGGCACTAGAAAAAGAAAAATTTCACTAAAATCAGTAGAAAACAGGAAATAATTAAAATCAGAGCCATAATCAATATAATTTGAATTAAAAAATTCAAAAATGCTATGAAACAAAATGTTAGCTTTTTGAAAGCATAAATAAAATTTATAAACCCTAGAAAAGCTAAAAAAAGAAAGCAGGGAAAAATTCATTATTAAAATCAGTAATGAAAAAGGAAATATAACCATAGAAATTACTGAAATACAGAAGATACTTAGACAAAATTTTGAAAATTTATACTCTAATAAAGTAGAAAATCATGAAGACATTGATAAATTTCCAAAGACATATGACCTACCTAAATTGAAGCAGGATGATGTAGAAAACTTAAACATCAATTTTAAGTAATGAAATTGAAGACACCATCAAAAGTCCATCACTCTACCAACAACAAAAAAGTCTACAACCAGAATGGAATCTCAGGTGAGTTCTACAAGACCTTGAAAGAACTGACACCAGCACTCCTCATATTATTCCATGAAATAGAAAAGGAGGAAACTCTTTCAAATTCTTTCTATGAAGATAGTATCACCCTAACACCCAAATCAAAAACACATCCAGGAAATAACACTTCACAACAATATACCTCCATGATGAATATAGATGCAAAAATTCTTAATAAAATACTGACAAATCACATATGAAAATACATTAAAAAGATACTACACTATGATCAAGTGAGGTTCATCTCAGAAATGAAAGGTTATTTCAACATACAAAATTCAATGCAATTTACCACATAAATAGACTTAAAGACAAGAATTGTGGTTATCTCAATAGATGCAGATAAAAAATCGACAAAATACCGCATCCATTTATGTTTAAAACACTAGAAAGACTAGGGTAAAAAAAAATCTACCTCAACACATTGTGAAAGCTATGTACATCAAACCCAAAGCCAACATCATTCTAAAACACAACAACAAAAACAAACAAACAAACAAAACTGAATGCAGTCCCTCTAAAAACTGCAAAAATACAGGGATGCCTTCTATGATCACTTGTATTCAAACATAGTCCTTGAAACTCTAGTCATAGCAATTAGGCAAAGGAAAGAAATTATAGGGACACAAATAGTAAAAGATGAACACAAACTATCTCTAAAGCCAAACATTTCATCGTGCATTTAGAAAACCCTAAGAACTCTACCAGAACACTTCTAGAACTCATAAATAAATTCACCAAACTAGAAAGACACAAAATTAACACACATAAATCAATTGCATTCCTATATTCCAAAGATTAATCAGCTGAAAGAGAAATTGGGTAAACTATCTCATTCATAATAGTCACAAAAATAAAATATTTGGGACTCATCTAGCAAAAAAGGTGAAAGACCTCTACAATAAAAACTACAAAATATTAAAGAATAAAATTGAAGAAGACCTTAGAAGATGGAAAGATCTTCCATATTTTTGGATAAGCAGAATTAATATTGGTAAAATGGCTATACTGGGCCAGGGTTGTGGCTCAGTGGTAGAGCGCTTGCTTAGCATGAATGAAACACTGAGTTCAATCCTCAGCACCACATACAAATAAATAAATAAAATAAAGGTATTGTGTCAAAAAATATATATTTAAAAAATGGCCATGCTACCAAAAGTGCTACACAGATTCAATGCAATTCCCATTAAAATTCCAAAGATAATTTTAATGTAAATAGAAGAGGTAGTTACAAAATTCATTTGGAACAATTAGAGTCCCAGAATAGCCAAAGCAATCCTTATTGTGAATGGTGAAGCAGGAGGTATCACAATACCAGACCTTAAATTATACTACAGTGCTATTGTAACAAAATCAGCAAGGTATTGGCACCAAAATAGGCATGAAGACCAATGGAACCGAATAGATAACACAAAGACAAACCCACATGAATACAATTATCTGATACGAGACAAAGGCAACATAAACATACATTGGAGAAAAGACAGCCTGATCAATAAATGGTGCTGTGAAAACTGGAAATCCATATATAACAGAATAAAATTTAATCCCTGTCTCTCACCCTGAACAAAAATCAAATCTAAGTGAATCAAAGACCTAGGAATTAGACAATAAACCCTGCACTTACTAGAAGAACGTGGAGGCCCAACACTCTTAACATTTCATCTAAGGAACCAACTTACTTAACAAGATGCCCAAAGTACAAGAAATAAAATAAAAAATCAACACATGGGATTGTTTCAAACTAAAAACTTCTTTAAAACAAAGGAAACAATCAAGAACACGAAGAGCCTACAGAATTAGAGAAAATCTTAGAAACTTCATCTCAAATAAGGTATTAATCTCCATGATATACAAAGAACTCAAAAAACTTAACACACACACAAATAATAATAATAATAACCCTATCAATAAATGGACAATGAAACAAAACAGACACTTCTCAAAAGAAGAAATGTAAACAGTCACCATATATATGAAAAAAGGTAAACATCTCTAGCAATCAGAGAAATGTAAATTAAAACTGAAATCTTACCTCACTCCAGTAAGACTGACAATTATCAAGAGTATAAGTACCAATAAATGTTAGTGAGGATGTGGGGGAAAGAGTCCACTAAGACATTGTTAGTGGGTACTGACAATTTGTGCAACCGTTCTGGAAAGCAGTTTGGAGATTCCTCAAAAGGATAGAATGTTTATATAATTTGACCCAATTATATGACTCCTTGGTATGTATCCAAAGGAATTAAAAGTCAGCATACTACACTGACATCACCACATCAATACAATTCACAATAGCTAAGCTATGGAACCAATCCTACATGCCCATCAACAGATGAATGCATAAATAAAATGTGGCTTATATACATAATGGAATATTACTCACCCATAGGAATCATAAAGAAAGAATGACTTTATGACATTGCCAGTAAATGGATGGATCTAGAGACTATCATGCTAAGTGAAATAAGCCAAAGCCAAAAACCTAAAAGTCAATGTTTTTCTCTGATAAGTGGATGCTAACCCACAATAGAGGGGGAGAGGAGGAATGGAAGTTCAGCAGATGAGATAAAAGGTAATGAAGAAAGGGAGGGAAGAATAGGGAGACAGTGGAATGAATCTGATATAACTTTCCTATGTACATATATAGATACACTGCAGTGTATAGATACACTGCAGGGAGCCCATCAAAAATCCAGAAGAAGTATCAACTGTAACATGCAAATATTTTAATTTTCCAAATTCTGGCAAGTGTGTGATGTCCATCTGCCAAATATGGTTAGGTATCAATCCTCTAGGATTGACTCCAAGATTAACTTGTGGTAAAAAGGTCACACAATTTTGACATTGTTTTATTATTTGTCTAGCTTGTTCCTTAGTTATTTTAAAACGCTTTTGTAAAATATTAGCATTGACATGGAACCTTTTATGAAAATTTATAGCTTCTTATAGTGTAGAGAAAATATGTATGTCATGTGTAGTTTTATCTGATAAGTCATTGCCCAAACTAAGGGCTCCAGGCTATCCTGTACGTGCCCTGATATGTCCTATAAAGAATGGATCTTTTCTGTCCCAGATTATACTTTGTATAGTGGAAAACAAAGAGAAAACAGTAGAAGAAGGGGAAATCCTACCAGCATCTTCAAGGGATACTATAGCATTAACTATATACTGACTATCAGAAAATAAATTAAATACAGAATCTTTAAACATCACAAAAGCTTGTAATACTTCATTAAGCTCTTCCTTTTGAGCTGATTGTTTGGGTACTAAAAATGTAAAAGTTTGATCAGGTGTAACTATTGCTGCTGTACCATTATTTGACCCATCAGTGAATATATTTGGAGCATTCATGATACGTGTTTTTCTTGTCATTTTTGGAAAAATCACAGGATGTGATGACCAAAAAGACAATAAAGGATTAGATGGTAAGTGGTTATAAAATGAAACATTAGATTTGCACATGATTATTGCCCAAGTATTTAACCCATTAGCTAAGTCATCAATTTGATTCATAGTATATGGAGTAATAATTTTATTGGGAGAAATTCCAAACACTCCCTTTGCTGCTTTTATTCCTTTGAGTATTAATTGTCCTACAGCCTCAGGATACCTAGTAAGAATAGTGTTAGGAGAATAAGATAAATGTATCCATAATAATGGACCTTCTTGCCAAAATACTCCTGTAGGAATATTTTTTGTTGGTAGTACAATAAATAATAAAGGCAAACTTATATCAATTCTATCCAAATGCATATTTTCCATTTATGTTTCAATGATTTTTTATGCCTTTCTTGCTTCAGGCGTTAATATTCAGGGTGAATTTGGATCTGATGGACCTTTTAGGATATCAAATAAAGGTCCAAACTCTCCTGTTGGTATACCTAGATAAGGCCTTATCCAATTTATGTCTCCTAATAACTTTTGAAAGTTGTTAAGTGATTTGAGTTGATCTACTCGTATTTGAATTTTTGGTGGGTGAACCATGGTTGAGGATAATAGAACTCCTAAATAATTAATTGGAAAATTTAATTGTACTTTATCTATTGCCATCTCTAGATTATAATTTTTTAATAAGTTTGTAAGTGTGGCATAGCATTCTAGCAATGTGTTTTTATCTTTGTGTGCTAATGATACATCATCCATATAGTGAAATATTTGTAGTTCAGGATTTTGATTTCTAAGTGGCTGGATTACTTTGTTAACATAAATTTGACACATAGTTGGGCTGTTAGCCATCCCTTGAGGGAGTACTTTCCATTCATATCTCTGATCAGGACCTTCATGATTCAGTGCAGGGATAGTAAATGCAAAATGTGGACTATCCTCAGGATGAATTGGAATTGAAAAAAAAAACAATCTTTAATATCTATAACTAAAACATACCAAGTTTTTGGCAAAGCAGACAATTGAGGAATCCCCGATTGAGCAGCTCCCATAATGACCATCTCATTATTAATGGCTCTTAAATCTTGCCATAATCTCCATTTACCAGATTTCTTTTTGATGACAAAAATGGGAGTATTATGGGGAGATACAGAAGGTTGTATATGTCCTTCCACTAATTGTTGTTTGACCAGATCATGGGCTGCTTGTATCTTTTCTTTAGTCAGGGGCCACTGAGGAACCCATCCTGGTCTTTCTGATTTCCTGTAATTTTTATTGTCCCAGTGGCCCTTTGTGAAAATCCAACCCATGTCTGTCTGTTCCTTGATCTATTTGTATTGGTGCTGCTATACCTTGTTCTTGTTTTTCTAATCTTTTTCCTTTCCTAAAACCTTGTCTAGCCATAATAGTGGGTGCATTTTGATTGATGTTATTTATTAATGTCAAACCTAATTGATCTAAGACATCTTGTCCCCATAAATTTACGGGAAGATGATCCAATACATATGGCTGTATAGTTCCTTCACATCCTTCAGGATCCTTCCAATCTAATACCATTGCACTTCTATGGGGATTAGTGGCCACTCCTAGGCCTCGAAGCGTTTGAGTGGCTTGTTGTAATGGTCAATGTTTTGGCCATTCTTGATGAGAGATGATGCTAAGGTCTGCACCTGTATCCAGTAGCCCATTAAATTCATGTCCTTGAATATTTAGTTTTAACGTGGGGCAAGAATCTAAATTTAAAGACAGCATAGCCCAATCTACACCTGTGGAGCCTAATCCATTGGAACCTCTTTCTACAGCATGACTGGAAAATTTATCATGTAGGCTTGGTATTATTAGTAACTGTGTTATTCTATCTCCTGGTGAAATTACTGATATACATACCCTTTGGAGAACTGGCTATAATTTTTATTTCACCTTCATAATTGGGATCAATTACCCCAGGACTTATCATAAGTCCTTTTAGAGTAGAAGAGCTACGTCCCAATAATAAGCCTACTGTTCCTTTGGGAAGAGGTCCTTTCAACCCTGTGGGAATGATTTGAACTCCCATCTCTAGAGTTAGTACTGATCTGGCGGAGGCGCAGATGTCCAACCCTGCACTCCCTCTGGTTTGTCTGATGAGGGATCTGATGGACAATGTGTCCTGGGCACTACCCTGATGGGGTTGCTGGGTTCCTCCAGTGCTCCATATATTTGTGGTTTTGGGCCCCGGAGCATTGAGCCCCCCTGAACATTTTTTGGCAATGGAGCCCCGTGCCTTTCTCCATGATATCGTGGATAAACACTTGGTCCTTGTTTTTTTTTGATAATGGAGTACCCTCTATGGTGGTTTGAGAACGGCATTCATTAGCCCAATGTCTCTCTCTACGGCATCGTGGGCAAATACCCGGTATTCTACTCTTTTGATACCTAGTTTTGTTAAACCCTCCTCCTATGGGGCAATTCCTTTTAAAATGTCCTGTTTGTTGACAATTGTAGCATGTTCTTGGCCTGGCATCTAAAGCCTGTTTTACTGCAGCTGCCATGACTTGCTCTTGTTCATTAATGTCTCTACATAATTTGATATATGTGTTTAAATCTTCATGTTTCCATGGTCTAATGATATCTCTGCACCAACGATTTGCTTGGTCATAAGCCAGTTGTTTTATTAATGGCATTGCTTATTCTGTATTCCCAAAAACTCTGGTAGCTGTTTGAATAAGCCTATCTACAAATTCAGCATAAGGTTCATTAGCTCCTTGTATTACCTTAGATAATTGACCTTGTAAACCTCCATGTCCTTGTAAAGTCTTCCATGCCCTAATTGCCTCTACAGCAATTTGTGAGTATACGCCAGGATCATATGCAATTTGTTGCTTCTGATCCTCATAAGGTTCCTTTCCTAACAACATATCTAGATTTCTCTGAGGATAACCAGCTGCTGCATTCCTTGCAAAATTCCTCATTGGCAACCTTCCATAACAGGTATTGACCTCCATTTAGCACAGCTTTACACATATTAGCCCAATCTGCTGGATCATGTTCAAGTTGTTAATGGATTCGACCAAGCTTACAGTGAAGGGTGCTTGAGGACCATAGGTTGTTATAGCCTCTTTTAGCTGCTTCACTGTTTTGAAATTTAAGCCATGGTAAATTCGCTGCCCTCCTACTGCAAATACAGGGCATGTTAATACTTGAGATCCTGTGTCAGGATCCCAACTATCAACTGTGGGGGTTGGGAGCCTCCTAGCATATGGAGGTGGTGCTGTTGATTGGACACTTATGCCCTCTAGTGATAGAATGGTGTTAGTAGCAGTCTCCTGTAGAGGTGGTGCTGTTGGTTAGACACTTATGCGCTCTGATAGAAAGGTGTTAGTAGCAGTCTCCTGTTGTAACTTTTCCCCTGATGGCTTTTTCTGCTTTACACTTTCTTCCTCTGTCTGACTAGTCGAGAGACCTTCTCTTTTACTTGAATTTTTTCCTCTGTCTGACTAACTTGAGAGACCTTCTCTTTTACTTGAATCTTTTCCTCTGTCTGACTAACTTGAGAGACCTTCTCTTTTACTTGAATCTTTTCCTCTGTCTGACTAGCTCGAGAGACCTTCTCTTTTACTTGAATCTTTTCCTCTGTCTGACTAGCTCGAGAGACCTTCTCTTTTACTTGAATCTTTTCCTCTGTCTGACTAGCTCGAGAGACCTTCTCTTTTACTTGAATCTTTTCCTCTGTCTGACTAGCTCGAGAGACCTTCTCTTTTACTTGAATCTTTTCCTCTGTCTGACTAGCTCGAGAGACCTTCTCTTTTACTTGAATCTTTTCCTCTGTCTGACTAGCTCGAGAGACCTTCTCTTTTACTTGAATCTTTTCCTCTGTCTGACTAACTTGAGAGACCTTCTCTTTTACTTGAATCTTTTTTCCTCTGTCTGACTAGCTCGAGAGACCTTCTCTTTTACTTGAATCTTTTCCTCTGTCTGACTAACTTGAGAGACCTTCTCTTTTACTTGAATCTTTTCCTCTGTCTGACTAACTTGAGAGACCTTCTCTTTTACTTGAATCAATATGTCTTCTCCTTCCTCTACCATTGTCTGAACTGAAGGCTTTGGACTAAGCAAACCAGATACCAACGCCCACAATGTCAATGTGCCAACTGGCAGAGTTCCTGGGCTTTTCTTTTCTATTCTCTTAAAATCTTCACCATGATGGTCCCACTGTGATATATTTAACAACTCCTCCTTAAAAAGCCATGGGCTACATTTTTGTATTGTATAAACATATGCCCTGACTGTTCTTGATTTTACTGAGATGCCTCCTTCCTCTAACAATTTACTTAAGTCTTTCGGTTTGTTTTTTACTAATTGCTGATCCCATATTTCTACTATAATACAACCCAACAAGATGACGCCAAACAAAACCGAGACAGAATGAAATAAAAATGGAACCACACAAAATCATTATATCAGCCTTTCTATCCTCCTGACATGTCCATCTGTCCTTTCTCCCTATCTGTCCCTCAGACGCAAATAGTTTTTCCTCAGATGCGAGAGGTTTTTCTTCCGTCTCACTCATCTCCAGGGGCAGGCAACTTAAAACAAAAATGAAGCAAAACAAAAGAGGAATCTTAGAATGGCTACCCATCCTCTCCCTGCCCTCAGGGGGCAAGCAGTTTACTTACTGTCAGTCGCTCCCTGTGCGAGCCACCAAATGCTGCAGTCTGGCTGGGCACAGTTCAGGAGCCACTTGTCAAAAGAAACCAACTTTATTTTTAGAACTATAAACGCCAAACAAAACAGCTCCTCAGGAAAAAACCCTCAGAGCCCAACTGCCACCACCCGCTTCCCACAAGCCTCTCACCCCCACCCCAGCCTCTCCACCTCCCACAATCCTCCTGCTCTTGAGGTCGATTGGCTGGGTTGCTTGGGCAGAGCCAAAGAAGTCCCCCAATGAGCAGCTCCGTGGCCTGAAAGGGCAGGGAAACAGCCCAATGAGCATCACTGCAGAGGAGCCAATCAGCTAGATGTTGCTGGGGCCGCTGTGAGCCAATCATCAGCTGGTAGCTGGAAGTTTGCTGGCAGCTGGAAGTTTGCTGGGGCGCCTTTGGCTGTGGCTCTCAACACCCCTCATTGTGAGGATGGTAGACCCCTGGCTTCTCTGCTTAAGTGGAACCACCTGGCAGCTGACATCCTCAAGAATATTAACAAGCCCAACTTTATGGCTATTTATGTCCCCCATGAACATCTATCTCTCCCACCATCATATGTGGTGTATGAAAGCCACTATTAAACATTAGTGATGCTTGTTCCCCTCTCAGAATCCTAGTCCTCATGCCCTTGGAGAATGTGGGACCTCCTCTGGAATGAATCTTTGTAGGGCCTTATAAGTTATTTCCACATCAGTGAGCATTGGAAATTGCTTTTTCCAGGCTCTATGGGACACCTTAGCCATGAAATGAGGTCCTTACCTAGATCTTAAATTCCATGTCTTTAGAAAGTTTCCTGTGTCCATAAATTTTAGCTCAACAAGTCTTACATGCCTGACCCCTAAGCAATATCTATATCTCTGACTCCACCCAGGACAAGTTGTCTGGTTATTACAGTGTATAGATTTTTTTTTTACCTCTTAAGTGACCATGTCTTCACATACATGATATGGGATTTAATGTATTAGCTTAGCACCTAGGAAAGGAGATGAGAACAGCTCCAGAGGGAAGTCTTTCCTTGCTTGGATAGTGTGGATCCCTGAACCACCTGCTTACCACTTCTTACTAAGGAACAATGAGCCACAGTTATAATTCCAATTGTTCATAGGGTAAAAATGTGAAAATACTCAGGCCTATATATCCAAACATCCTTTTTTTTCATATTTCTAGTCATGTTTCCCCCATCAGGGTCTTTAGCTTTATAACACACCAGTGTTGTGAAAAATTCAGAGGTTTCTGAAACTCAATGACTAGAAAAAGCAGATCAACATGCCACTCACATGTTTGTTCTTACACTACAGAAAATATATCCTCCTTTGAAAGCTACCATGTAGACCCTCTGGCTCTCACAATTAGCTACTAACTAGTTATTACACACTTGTGATTCATCTTTAGGGCATCAATATAACTTACCTTTAACTATTCATTACACATGCTCTCCAACATAAAATAAAATACTACATTTCATACAGAGGAAGAAGAGGGAGGAGGAGGAGGAGGAGGAGGAGGAGGAGGAGGAGGAGGAGGAGAAGAAGAAGAAGAAGAAGAAGAAGAAGAAGAAGAAGAAGAAGAAGAAGAAGAATAGTAGTAGTAGTAGGAGGAGGAGGAGGAGGAGGAGGAAGAAGAAAGTGTTTTGCTTTCTTATGCAAAACATAAAGCACTAAATATAACTATTCTCAGATATGACAGATACTCACATTATCAGACAGGAACTTGGAAATTATAGTGATGACCATGTTAAGGATTTAGTAAACAAGGGGGAAAATATGTCTGAACAATTTGGAAAATTTGTGGAAACACAAAGTATTTTTTAAGAATGTAATTGAATGCTAAAACTATAACACATAGTAACAGAATTAAAGAATTTCTAATTAACCTACTGGACACAGTTCAAAAAAGAATTTGTATTTAGTTAAGAGAAAATATCCAAATTAAGTCCAAAGATAAAAAACTGAATTGGGGGACAGACTATTCTTGAATCATGGCACAATATCAAATACTATAAAATATGTGTTCCAGAAGAAGAGAGCAAAGATAAGGGGAAAGAAATATTTGCATTGTTATAGTCACACAAACGTTTTTAGAAAAAGGAAAAAGAAGACTTATTGCTTTGCTAGCAAAAGACAAGCACAGAGGACTACTGTCCCAGTGGCTGTGATTCTGCTTATCAAGTTGAGCAGGAGATTTTAGCTTCTGAAGAGGTGGTTCAAAGGTTATATTCCACCTGTTCTCTGTTGTAATTCACTTATTAATTTGGGAGAGGTTCTTCTGCCATCTCCAGTGAATTACTTCATTCCTGTGATGGGTGTGTTCTCAAGGACAGATAACTCAGAATAGGATGCAGAAGAAAAGTAATCCTATTTCCCTGAGATTAGGGAGAGGAATAGATTAGGAAGAAGCAGGGAAAGAGGAAGAGGAAAAACAATGTTCATTTAAAAAATAGGTTGCAGTGGCAGAGCAGATCTTCCAAACAAAACTTAAACAAAGAAAAAATAGAACTAAATAATACAAACAATAATTGAGACTTAAGGGAGATATGTAGAATATTTCATCCATCCATCCATGACTGAATGTGCTTTCTTCTAAGCAGCACATGGATACTTCTTTAAAATAGGTCATTTCTCATGCCAAAAAGCAACTCAAAAAAATGAAAAAAAAATTGAGATACTACCCTGAACTCTATCAGATCATAATAGAATAAAATTAGAAATCAATGATAAAATAAAAAAATAAGATACCCCTGAAAGGCTTAAGAAACCTCATTTTACTAGGGACCTCATTTTTCTCTGAAACTTAACTCCTGACCTACTGCAGTCCTAAAGTCAGGAAATACCACAAAAAGCTCTGCACAGTTCTTGGAAAAGCTGCAGATGATGATTGCCTAAGATACGCCACATGTTGAAATATCTGAAATTCTAGACAGCCCCCACCTAGATGTGGTGACCAATATCTAAATCAGAACCCCTGCAGCTTGGCACGTACCCCCCTTGCGACACTCTCATGGTTTAAACCAATCATTTTAAGTGCATCAACCCCTTGAACTAACCAATAATCCTTTCCAGAATCTTTCTGGCCACTTGATATGTGAATCATGCTTTAGAGTTGTTTTATGATTTTCCAGCGGACTGTGATGATTGGCTAACAGATGCTATGATGTATGTGAAGTCCCTGCCTTCCCCAAAGAGAGTATAAAACTGCTGCAAACTCTGGACTTGGGGCCTCTCAGTGTCACCAATTTCTGTGTGCAGAGGACCAAGCTAGCTCGCAATAAACACCTCTTGCTGCTTACATCGATCTTGGTCTCTGGTGGTCTTTTGGGGGTCCCGAACTCAAGCATATCAACCCCAACACTTGGAGACTAAGCAATGCATTATTGAATGACAAATAGATAACAGAAGAAATCAGGGATCAATAAAAAAATACTTAAAACATATAAAAACCTCTGGGACTCCATGAAGGCAGTGCTAAGAGAAGAGTTCATGCAATGACTCATTCATTAAAAAATGGAAAGTCAATGAATAAATGACCTAACATTACATCTCAAAGTCATATAAAAAGAACAACAAACCAACACCAAAAGGAGTAAAAGACAGAAAATAATTAAAATTGGAACTGAAATCAATAAAGTTGAAACAATTTAAGAAATTGACAAAACAAAAAGCTGGTTCTTTGAAAAAATAAAATTAACAAACCCTTAGCCACAGTAATAAAAAACCAAATTACTGAATTCATGATGAAAAAATTAATATCACAATGACACTACTTAAATAAGAAGGTAATCAGAAAGTTATTTGAAATTCATACTCAAAAAAGAAAGAAAGAAAAAAAGAAAATCTTTGAAGCAAAAACGAAGATCAGGCAGTTAGTGTAGGTAGATGAATCCAGTTGGGTAGGAAGATGGAAGCTGAATAGGGTTGGGAAGGTGGACACTGGTTCAAAGGGGAATGGAATGTTAATACCTTCAGGACACTTCAAGGTCCCCTAACAGATATCCAAACAACACCTGCCACCCAGGAGACTGGCCCTCCCAGAATGGAATTAGTAATGAGCATTTCCTGGCTTACCTCCCCCTGAATTGCCTCTTTCCTGCTTTTTCACCACATGGTGGGATAAAAGGTAGGGACATGAGAAGTAAAAAATACAGAAATTATACGAAGGACATGACTCACCCCCTAACATAATTATGAGAAGAACATGACTCACCACCCCAGCTCTGTTCTCCTTCTCTGCTAAGAAAACTGTGTTACTATTCTTTAAATCAAACTTGTTGCTTCCATATTTCTCTGCTGTTCAATCTTCACATCTGGGGAGCAGAACTCATTATCACCAGTAACTGGCTGTAATATCTTGATGACATCAACAAATTTCTAGAGACTTACAACTTACCCAAGCTGAGTCAGGAGGACCTACACAATTTAAACAGATCAATTTTAAGCAAGGAAATGTCAGGTTGATGGTGGTGACTTAGGAAGAAAGCACCAAGCAGCCCACTGAGTGCAAAAGAAACATTGATCAGGCACCCACAGAACGACCTTTCAATCAACAGGGTCTCCTGGCCAATCCTGGATCTTAGCCAGTTCCTCTGACCATCTCCACTGGGACAAGGGACTCTAGAAATCCTTTTTCCTGTTCCAAGCCCTTCCTTTCTTGCCATAAGCACCATAAAATTCTAGTCCAGTGGAGCCTCCACTCAGTTTCTCCTCAGACCCTCTTCCTATCCTCTCTGTTGGTCTGATAGAGTTCTGCCAGGAAGTGGAGTCTCAATAAAGCCTCCTCAGCAGCCTTTTAAAATCTGCCTCCTTTTGGTTGGCACCATTGCCTAACCTTACAGGAAATAGGAGACAACATCAAAATTGTACCAAAAAAGAAAAGCCCAGGACCAGATATATTCTCAGCCAAGTTCTATAAGACCTTCAAAGAAGAATTAATATCAATACTCCTCAAATTAGTCCATGAAATAGAAAAAGAGAGAACACTTCCAAACCTATTCTTTAATATATATATATTTAGTTGTGGTTGGACACAATACCTTTGTTTTATTTATTTATTTTTATGTGGTGCTGAGGATCAAACCCAGCCCCTTGCACATGCTAGGTGAGCACTCTACTGCTGAGCCACAGCCCAAGTCCCCCAAATCTATTCTTTGAGGTTAATATCACCCTGATACCAAAAGTAGACAAAGACACATTAGGGAAGAAACTTCAGACCAATACCCATGATGAACATAGAGGCAAAAATTCTCAAGAAAATTCTGGCAAATCTCATAAAAAAATATATTTAAAAGATTTTCACCATGTTCAAGTGGGGTTCATTCCAGGGATGCAAGGTTGGTTCAACATATGGAAATCAATAAACACGATTAATCACATCAATAGACTAAAAGTTAAGGATCATATGGTTATATGATTATATCAATAGATGCAGAGAAACCATGTGACAAAATACAAAACCCTTTTATGTTCAAACACTAAAAAAGCCTAGGAGTAGCAGGAATATACCTCAACATTGTAAAACCTATCTCTGCAAAACTCAAGGCCAATATCTTTCTAAATAAAGAGAAACTGGAAGCATTCCCTCTAAAAATTAGAGCAAGACAGGGACCCCCTCTTTTACCACTTCTATTCAACATAGTCCTTGAAACTCTAGCCAGAGAAATTAGAGAGATGAAAGATTTTAAACGGATATGAATAGGAAAATAAGAACTCAGTGGGGCTGGAATTGTAGCTCAGTGTTGAGGCACTTGCTTCACAAGTGTGAGGAACTGGGTTTGATTCTAGCACCACATACAAAGAAACAAAGGCATTGAGTACATACACTAATATATATATATGGTCATAGTACCAAAAGCATTATACAGATTTAACACGATTTCTATTAAAATCCCAATTACATTTTTCATAGAACTAGAAAAAGTAATCATAAAATTTATTTGCAAAAATAAGAGAGGCAGAATAGTGAAAGTATTTTTTAGCAAGAAGAGTGAAGCAAGAGGCATCACAATACCAGATCTTAAATTATACTACAAAGGCATAGTAACAAAACTGATATGGTATTGACACCAAAACAGACACATAGTCCAATGGCACAGAATAGAAGACACAGAGACAAACCCACAAAAATACAGATATCCCATACTAGATAAAGGCACCAAAAACAATATATTGGAAAAAGATAACCTTTTCAACAAACAGTGCTGGGAAAACTGGAAATCTATATGTAGCAAAATAAAATTAAACCCCTATCTCTAACCCTGCATGAAACTCAACTCAAAGGAAATCCAAGTCTTAGGCACTAGAACAGACACCCTGTACCTAATAGAGGAAAACATAGGTCCAAATCTTACCATGTTGGCTTTGGAACTGACTTCATTAACAAGACTTCTAAAACACAAGAAGTAAAATAAAGATTCAATAAATGGGATGTATTCAAACTTAAAAGCTTCTTTTCAGCAAAATTACCAAGAAGGTGAAGAGAAAGCCTACAGGGTGGAAGAAAATCTTTACCACATGCACCCCAGAGACAGCACTAGTCTCCAGGATATATGAAAAAAAAAATTAAAAAAAAAAGCTTAACAGCAAAAATAAAATAAACAAGCCAATAAATAAATGGGCAGGGAAATGAACAGGCACTTCACAGAAGAAGATATACAATTGATCAACCAATACATAAAAAATGTTCAAGATCTTTAGCAATTAGAAGAAAGCAAATCAAAACTGCTCAAAGACTTTATCTCACTCTAGTCAGAATGGCAACTATCAAGAACACAAGAGACAATAAATTTTGGCAAGGATGTGGGGAAACAGGTACCCTCACACATTGCTGATAGGACTCCAACTTGGTGCAACCACTATGGAAAGCAGTATGGAGATTCCTCAGAAAACTAGGAAGGGAACCACCATTTGACCTATCTATTCCACTCTTCAGTTTATACACACAGGACTTAAAAATCAACATATTACACTTATGTAGTCACATCAATGTTTATAGCAGGTCAAAGCACAATAGCTAAAGTATTGAACCAACCTAGAAACCCTTCAACAGATGGATGGCTAAAGAAAAGTGGTATATATGCACAGTGGAATATTACTTAGCCTTTTATAAGACTGAAATTATAGCATTTGCCAGTAAATGGATGGAACCAGAGAACATCACGCTAAGCAAAATAAGCCAACACACCCCAAAACAGAGGCCAAATGTTTTTTTCTGATAAGCAGATGCTAATCCTCAATAAGGGTGAAGAGGCTAGAGAAGAATAGGGGTACTTTGGATTAGGTAGAGAGGAATGAAGGGACAGAAGGGGATGTTGTGGGAGGAAGGATAGTAGAATTACTTGGACATTAATGCCCTATGTGCATATGTGACTACATGACCAATGTAATTCTAAAACACATACAACCAGAAGAATGAGAAGTTATACTCCATTTCTGTATGATGTGTCAAAATGTATTCTACTGTCATGAATAACTAATTAGAACAACTTTTAAAAAGAAAAATAAATAAATAAATATGGTTTGTATTACTGCACAATAAAGACCTTTTAATATTAGAAGAAATTACCAATTAATTTTCAAAGTTAGAATTATCTAAAAATATACTGGAATAATAAAAAAAGATATAAAACCCCATGATAATGATATACATCCATGAAGTTTCATTAAAATATGTGCATGTCATATTTTTATGGAAAAGCACAAAAGTTACAAAACATATGGAAATATACAGAAATAATAAATACAGCTTAGTAGTAGAGCACTTGCCTAGACACATGAGGACCTGGGTTTGATCCTAATATAGCAAATAATAATAACAATTGCAGCAGCAACAACAACAACAACATAAACAAAACTACACAAGATTAAAATAGGTGATATTGGATTGCTATAATTTCAGTCTTATTTTAAGTTTATGTACTTAAATTCTATTACAAGTCAATCATCTTTCATTCAAAAATTCCAAATCCAAAATGCTCTGAAATATGAAACATTTTACACACCAACACGATGCCACAGGTGGAAAATACCATACCTGACTCTCACTCAGCCAAGGGAATGGGTTTTTCTCCAGAGGGATGGGCTAGTTGAGAAATAAGAACAAAGAAAATAGTGCTATGAAATAACCAAGGAACACAGAACAGTAGTTTCAGAGTAGGGGCAGTGACAGGCAAGGCTGACCAGATGGGTCCAGCTTCTAACAAAGAAAGGAGTCTGTGTTGGCTTTATTTGTATTGGGACACATCAAAGAAATTCTATGGAAAGTTCTTCACCAAAACAGGATAGAGGTGGGGTCAAGTAAGCTGCTGGGTTCCTAGCAGTTCACACCCATCTCCAGTGCTGCATGAGACCTCTTAGCAGAGCTGAGGGGAAGTTCACTTGCATTTGGGACTGCCACAGGGAGTTCCCAGGACCAGATTTACCCCCTCCCTGGCTATGATACTGAAAAATGTCCTCATGCATTTCAATATGGCTCCCTGCACCTGACCTGTGTCACAGGCCACAGTCAAAACTCAGGAACACTATAAAATACTGTCCAAAGTTACCTTCACATTATTTGTGTATTTTTTTTAGAGTGGAAAGTGGAAGACTTTATTAAAGGACAGCAGAAAAGACTTCCTCCCAGAGGAAGAAGGTGGCCCAAAAGGTGGAATCTGTGGAAATGGGAGGTCTTCCCTTTTTTATATCTAAGGTCTTCTTTTAGTCCTCCCACATTCCTGTCCTTTGTTTCCCTCTATCCTGCAGAGATAGAATCTATTTGTGTATGTTGTATATGAAACAAATGGATTTCATGGTTAGACTTGAGTCACATCCTCAAAATATTTCATTAGGAACAAGCAAATATTTCAAAATCCAAGTAAATCCCAAAACCATGTTTCTGGTCTCAAGCATTTCAGACAAGGGTTGTTTTCAAACTATAATTTCCTGTATTTTTTTCTTCCAGAGAATAGGTTTTCTTCAGTCCTTAAGGATCCAGCTCATGACATGGGTTTGGGTAGAGGATGTGGGGCAGTACCGGCAGGTCTAAAATGGTGTGAACTCTTTTAAACTGCACAAGGGATATTTCTGCATACCTTGATCTGAATGGCATAACTTACACAGTAATGCAGCTTCACATAGAGCTTGGGAAGCCCATAAGAGCAGAAGACACAGGCTTTGGAAATTTCCCTGATGAATGCAGCTTTTGTTTCAAATGAGTAACTTTTTCTTTCAATCTTTGCAGTAATACAAATGTATTTTGTTTTAATTATTAACATACATTGTACAAATTGATGGGATTCATTGTGATTTTTTCATACATTTGTATGTGTGTGTGGGGGGGCAATCATCCCATTCACCATTGTTCCACCCTCTCCTCCTTCTCTTCACACCCTTTCCATCCTTCCCATTTCCTCATGGTCCCTCTTATACTTTCATGTTTGACTTTGTTTGCTTGCTTGTTTGGTTTGGTTTCCACTTAAGAAGAAAAATACCAAATTTGTTTTTCTGTCTTTGGCTTATTTTACTTAACATGATATCCTCCAATTCCATCCATTTGTCCACAATTGATGGTATTACATTTTGTATCTGGCTGAGCATTCTAGTGTGTGTGTGTGTGTGTATGTGTGTGTGTGTGTGTGTGTGTGTGTGTGTGTATGTTGTGTGATATTTTCTTTATTCATTCACCTTTTGACAGTCAACAACACTTATTTCATATCTTAGGTATTGTGACTGTCATAAACATGGGTATGTGGGTGTCTCTTTTGTATGTGAATTTGTTTTCTTTCCATATACACCCAGGAGTGGGATAACTGGATCATATGGTAGTCATATTTTCAGTTTATTGAGGCACTTCCATACTATTTCCACAGTAATTGTACTAATTTACAACCTCACCAGCAATGTAGAACAATTCCTTTTTGTCCACATCCTTGCCAGCATTTGATTATTTGTTGTTGTTTTGATAATAACCATTCTAACTGTGGTAAGACAAAACCTTATAGTAGCTTTATTTTTAATATTTATTTTAAAAATATTAGGTGTAGATGGAGACAACACAATGCCTTTATTTATTTATTTATTTGTTTGTTTGTTTATTTGTTTTTATGTGGTGCTGAGGATTGAACCTGCGTCCCACCATGCTAGGCGAGTGCTCTGCCGCTGAGCCACAATCCCAGCCGAAATGTTTTTTCATTTCCTTGGAGCTAAAAAGATTGTGAAAGGGAAATTTTTTAAAAAAGATACAGGGATAAGATAGAGAGGCAGAATAGAAATACAGCAGAATGGCAGAATGGCCAAGCTCCCAGCTCTTTTCATATCAATAGGTTACATTAGGTCACTGGCATCATTAGTACATATTGTTCATTGTGTTACCAGGCAGATTACAGACCTAGCAACATTACGCCGTTTATTCCTCAGTTACATACTAAGTTGCAATGTGAAATGTTAGGAGCTTTGTGTAGTTCTCAAGAAAGTCCATTGTATAAATTTACTGTTATGAGCACAGGTTTAGGCTCAGTGAACACTGTGGTTGTCTAATAAGAGAGTTCCTTTATTCCCAGGAGCTGTGTGCCTGAGATCAAGGGCAAGGCTGATAATACTCTAGTGGCATTGCCACAGCAGGTAGACATAGCACATGTATATTACTAGTTCCTAGGAGAAACTGCAGGGCATTCTAAGGGTGGGAAACAGAGTGCCAGTTACCCACTGGGAGTTTGCTCATCAGAGGAATGCTTCCCTGGATATTTCCATGGTCAAAATCCCTACAATATTGGGCATTTCTTCATATATATATATTTTTGGCCATTTTATTTCTTCTTTTGAGAAGTGTCTATTCAGATCACTTGCCCATTTTTTATTGGATTCTTTGTAAGTTTTTGAGGTCTTTATATATATTCTTGAAGAAGAGCTGGCAATATTTTCTCCCATCCTGTAGATTATCTCCTTGATCTGCTGATCATTTGTTTTGCTGAGCAGAAGCTTTTTAATTTGAGCACAGCCCTTTTTGTTATAGTTTTCTTTCTTCTTCTTGGAAACAAGACTGGAGAGATAAGGGATATGTTACCTGCAGTTTCACAGATATATTGGCTAATGTACACATTTCAATACAAATATATTAAAATTTGTGAAATTTTGTGTTACGTAAAATTCTCAATTGTTGTCTTTCTCCTCAAAAAAGGGCTATTACAAGTTTCAAACATGTTCATATTAAGCAATGTTAAATTTATCCTTAAAATTAATGAAATGGTATACTCAAAAAATGTTTAAAAGATGTATTACTGTTAAAAATTATGAAAGAGCTGTTGGTGAGAACTTAGAACATAACATCCTTAAACATTAGTATGTCACTGAACAATTGAACAAGGATAAACAGCAACTATGAGGGGAAGATGAGCTATTTGTGCAAGAGGTAGGAGAAACCAAGTATCATTGTTTTTCTTAGATTGGGTATTATGACTAAGCTTACACGGTATCAAATAGATTTTATGAAGAGATTGATTAAGTGTTTTAAAGCAAATATCATATGAAAAATAATATTTTCAATTGCACAACTTTTGTGTTTAATGTTTGCATTTCTATCAGTACTACTTATAATATACCTAGGCATATCTGCAGAAAAATATAAAAATATATGTAATGAAACATCAGTTACTCATTTTATATTCATTTTCCATATTATCAGGCAGAATTTTCAACTTCAGAAATTAATCATATGAGAGAAACAGAATTTTCAGGTCTTATGCTTTCCAATTGCCTAAATGTTATAAAAACAAGTGAAAAAAATTACACTGGTATTTTAAAATTTTGCTCTTGTAGTCAGTGGCAGATGATACTGATGAGTTCCTCTGAGAATACATCATTACTATTGACTATTAGAATTTCTTTTTTTTAAATTTTTTTAAATTTTTTTTATTGGTTGTTCACAACATTACAAAGCTCTTGACATATCATATTTCATACATTAGATTCAAGTAGGTTATGAACTCCCATTTTTACCCCAAATACAGATTGCAGAATCACATCAGTTACACATCCACAATTTTACATAATGCCCTATTAGTATCTGTTGTATTCTGCTACCTTTCCTATCCTCTACTATCCCCCCTCCCCTCCCCTCCCATCTTCTCTCTCTACCCCATCTACTGTAATTAATTTCTCTCCTTGTTTATTTTCCCATTCCCCTCACAACCTCTTATATATAATTTTGTATAGCAATGAGGGTCTCCCTCCATTTCCATGCAATTTCCCTTTTCTCTCCCTTTCCCTCCCACCTCATGTCTCTGTTTAATGTTAATCTCTTCCTGCTCTTCATCCCTGCTCTGTTCTTAGTTGCTCTCATTATATCAAAGAAGACATTTGGTATTTGTTTTTTAGGGATTGGCTAGCTTACTAAGTATAATCTGCTCTAGTGCCATCCATTTCCCTGCAAATTCCAAGATTTTGTCATTTTTTAGTGCTGCATAATACTCCATGGTGTATAAATGCCACAATTTTTTTTTTTTATCCATTCATCTATTGAAGGGCATCTGGGTTGGTTCCACAGTCTAGCTATTGTGAATTGTGCTGCTATGAACATCGATGTGGCAGTATCCCTGTAGTATGCTCTTTTAAGATCTTCAGGGAATAGTCCAAGAAGGGCAATAGCTGGGTCAAATGGTGGTTCCATTCCCAGCTTTCCCAGGAATCTCCATACTGCTTTCCAAATTGGCCACACCAATTTGCAGTCCCACCAGCAATGTACAAGAGTACCCTTTTCCCCACATCCTCGCCATCACTTGTTGTTGTTTGACTTCATAATGGCTGCCAATCTTACTGGAGTGAGATGGTATCTTAGGGTGGTTTTGATTTGCATTTCTCTGACTGCTAGAGATGGTGAGCATTTTTTTCATGTACTTGTTGATTGATTGTATGTCCTCCTCTGAGAAGTGTCTGTTCAGGTCTTTGGCCCATTTTTTGATTGGGTTATTTGTTATCTTATTGTCTAATTTTTTGAGTTCTTTGTATACTCTGGATATTAGGGCTCTATCTGAAGTGTGAGGGGTAAAAATTTGTTCCCAGGATGTAGGCTCCCTATTTACCTCTCTTATTGTATCTCTTAAACTTTTCAGTTTAAGTAAGTCCCATTTGTTGATTCTTGTTATTAACTCTTGTGCTATGGGTGTCTTATTAAGGAATTTGGAGCCCGACCCCACAATATGTAGGTTGGAGCCAACTTTTTCTTCTATCAGACGCAGAGTCTCTGATTTGATATCAAGCTCCTTGATCTATTTTGAGTTAACCTTTGTGCATGTGAGAGGAGGGGATTCAGTTTCATTTTGTTGCATATGGATTTCCAGTTTTCCCAACACCATTTGTTGAAGATGCTATCCTTCTCCATAGCATGCTTTTAGCCCCTTTATCAAATATAAGATAGTTGTAACTTTGTGGATTAGTCTCTGTGTCCTCTATTCTGTACCATTGGTCCACCTGCCTGTTTTGGTACCAGTACCATGCTGTTTTTGTTACTATTGCTCTGTAATACAGTTTGAAATCTGGTATTGCTATACCTCCTGATTAACACTTCCTGCTTAGAATTGCTTTTGCTATTCTGGGTCTTTTATTTTTCCATATGAATTTCATGATTGCTTTATCTATTTCTACAAGAAATGCCATTGGGCTTTTGATTGGCATTGCATTAAACCTATAGAGAACTTTTGGTAATATCGCCATTTTGATGATGTTAGTTCTGCCTATCCATGAACAGGGTATATTTTTCCATCTTCTAAGATCTTCTTCTACTTCTTTCTTCAGGGTTCTGTAGTTTTCATTGTATAAATCTTTCACGTCTTTTGTTAGGTTGATTCCCAAGTATTATTTTTTTTTGAGGATATTGTGAATGGAGTGTTTTTCCTCATTTTCGTTTCAGAAGTTTTGTCGCTGATATACAGAAATGTCTTTGATTTTTGCGTGTTGATTTTATATCCTGCCACTTTGCTGAATTCATTTATTAGTTCTAGTAGTTTTTTTGTAGACCCTTTTGGGTCTTCTAGGTATAGGATCATGTTGCCCACAAATAGTGATAATTTAAGTTCTTCTTTTCCTATTTTTATGCCTTTAATTTCTTTTGTCTGTCTAATTGCTCTGGCCAGTGTTTCGAGAACTATATTGAATAGAAGTGGTGATAGAGGGCATCCCTGTCTTGTTCCAGATTTTAGAGGGAATGCCTTCAATTTTTCTCCATTCAGAATGATGCTAGCCTGAGGCTTAGCACAGATAGCTTTTACAATGTCGAGGTAAGTTCCTGTTATCCCTAGTTTTTCTAATGTTTTGAACATAAACGGATGCTGTACTTTGTCAAATGCATTTTCTGCATCTATCGAGATGATCATATGGTTCTCATCTTTAAGTCTATTGATGTGGTGAATAACATTTATTGATTTCCATACATTGAACCATCCTTGCATCCCAGGGATGAATCCCACTTGATCATGGTGCACAATTTTTTTGATGTGCCTTTGTATCCAATTTGCCAGAATTTTGTTGAGGATTTTTGCATCTAGGTTCATCAGAGATATTGGTTTGTAGTTTTCTTTCTTTGAGGTGTCTTTGTCTGGTTTCAGAATCAGGGTGATGTTGGCCTCATAGAATGAATTTGGAAGAGCTCTCTCTTTTTCTATTTCCTGAAATAACTTGAAAAGTATTGGTATTAATTCTTCTTTAAAGGTTTTGTAAAACTCTGCTGTATACCCATCCGGTTATTGGTGTACTCTAATTGTCAATATTGGAAAAGATCTATTAGGAAAAATATGAGGGGCAATTAAATCTATTATGACACATCCTTACAGGGAAAGACTATGCAGCCATTAACAGATTTAAAATATTTCCATGAGTTGATGTGGTGTGTTGGACAGGATTTTTTTTTTAGTGAATAAACCCAAAGAAATAAGGTATCTGTAGTATAACAAATTTAGCCTGAGATTAATTTGTCTTTAATAGGCTATATTTTTTCCATCTTATATACTCACTTTTCCTTTCAACTTAAAAATATATATTTTTTTCTGTTTCTAAATCCTAAACTGTGTATCTGGGACTGGGTGTGTGGTAAGCAATCAACTAGTACAGCAGCATGCACAGAATTCTTTGGAGACAAAGTTAGAACATGTAAAAGCTTTGTGTGTGTGTGTGTGTGTGTGTGTGTGTGTGTGTGTGTGTGGTATGTTTGTAGAAAACCCTTCTGTAATTGACAATTTAGCAAGCCCTTAGGAAATGATGTTTGGGGATCTCAGTTACCATGAGAATTCTTTGTTGTTGTTAGATATTTTCCTGTAAGACAAGAAACATAAATTCTTCATGGTATCAAGAGATGGTTAATTTTCATATTTCATTGCATATCACATTTAGCAAGGAGTACAATACTTCAGATAAGTGGGTTATAGTAAATTTTAGAAAAGAAGATGATTTGATAAATTTTTCAAGAACATGTAATAAATTAGTCAAAAATAATATTTCTAAAGTAATATTTAAATCAAGTATATGTTTTATGTAGAATTAAGTGCTTAGGGCGAAAAACAGATCACCAGTGCTCTCTGCTGACCAAGACGATGAGTTAAGCATGGAAGTGCAGAAGGTTGGCCCAAATAAGTGTGTACTAATGTGTGTTAAACTACTAAACTACTAAATGGTGAGTGTTTTGACCACTAGCTATACTTCAGGTTGTGTAAACTTGTGAATTATTACAGATAAGATAAAGATAAAATAATGATTTTACACTGACATGACTTTTAAGTTTTAATTTTTATGGAGTATTCACTATTTTCAACAAAACAGTATACAATTGCATTTATTGGTTCCTGTTCACATGATATGTATTATTCTCCTTTACAGCTTTTGTTGTACAGATACATGGTATGTGTGATTGCTGAACCAGGAAAAATCAATAGTTTTATCTGAGGAAATTCTAGTTTATTACAAAACTGAACATTTATATCAGTGCTGCCATTGAAATGATTTGTGTAAATTAGATAATTTTATGATATATAGTTTCACAATCATCTGAATGTGGTAAAGAACTCTGGGAATGGGCCGCTGCTCTTTCCAGTGTTTTATGCTTTTATTAGATTCGATTAAACAGGGGAACTCTGGATACTGTTTACAACCAAATTAGGCTGGAGCCATTTCTTTTCTTTGGCTTATCCTACTTCATCTGCCTAGCATAACTTAAGGCCCATCTAAAGATCCAAATACTCAAATATCTCCTTCTTTTAAATTCACTGGGAAGACTTCTTTTTTGTTTGTTTGTTTGTTTATTTTTATATACATTCTATTGTCTTAAGAATTAATTATGCTTTCAATGTTGAAAATAATTCTATTAATATTTTCAATACAAAACACAAGATTTTACATAGCAACAACTTAAAATAGGTTTGATTATTTTGTCGTGATCATGAAAATGCCCAAGAAATAATTTTTCTGTAGGTATATCACTAATTCTTTTTAGAAATAGTGTTTTATAACTTAGCTTATAGTTAAATCTTCTATGAAAACTTGAGTAAGAACTTTTAGAAAAGTGTGTGATTTTAAAGCCAGGACTTCTGAAAATAACCACTATTAATCTGACCCCTTGCTCTGAACGCAAGCCTGAGCACATTTTTTAAGTGTTTCATCTAATTTTTCCAACATAATACATGCAGAGCATCAAGAATAGTAATTGTTGCATATAGAGTTCTCAATAAGCACAAGATTATTGACTTAGTATCTTGTGTGCCTGACTTTCAAATATCATTATTTTGAGAAGGCTGTACATGCTATCCAAAATTTGTTTGAAAAGAACTTTAACCACCCAGTGTAAATTTGAACTTTATCACATATTTACACCTCCCTAGATCATTTTGACTTATAGTATACTCATAATTATAGTCTACACTTTAGGGAATCAGCAAACAGGAATGTTTTAGTAACAGAAGCATATTCAGTTTTAAAAGTTATTTCCTTATTAATTCTTTACACATATATATTTATAAAATTATCTTTCTTGATCTTAATGATTTAATTTTTTCTTAACTCATTCACCTTACTTTTAAAAAATGTTATTTTCTTTAGGTTTCTATTACCCTTTCTTTCTCCTCATATTGTATTATTTATACATCGGCATTACCAAATTATCTATAAGAAAATGTATTGGGAAGAGAATCATATCTGAAATAGGTGTCATCAGACAGGAGGAGCATATATTATTATCTGTTTGTTTGGAAATATTTGAGGACCACAAGTATCATTCACCATAAAAAGCACTCAAAAATCAGTCATCATTCATTCATAACACTGAATAAAACAGAAGAGGAAGACACAGTCGGGTTAGTTACCTCAACTAGATTTGTTTTTCAGAATGTGAATTTTAAATGCCAAATACAGATCATTGTACATGTTGTTCTACTTTATAACTTCTTAATCAAGAAATGATATAACTTCTCAACTCTTGTATATTTTGTAAGAAGGTGCATTATTCAAACCTTATGGGTCTTCTAAATATTCATATAAATAAACACTACTCACTACATTTATAGAATTATATTTTTGCTAAAATATATGATGTTTTAATTTTTCTGTCAAGATATTCAGGAAATACAAACTATTTTTCTTAGCAGCACACTACCTGTAAAACATGAAGAGCATTGCAAAACTCTACCTAAAACATAAGTTAGCTAACTCTAACTTAAGCACTAGCTATCACTGTTATTAGATACAACTACTCCCTAAATCCCATCATTTAGACCTGATAAAAAACAAAGTATAGTAAGGGAAAACCATAAAGTAGTGACAATGTTCATCATAGTGGGTTCAAATGATGACTCACATTTGAGAATTGTGTTATTTATCTTCCTGTTTCTCAATTATTTAGGCACTGCTTTGATCTGATCATTCCTGCACTCACCCTGCTGAATACTCACCAGAGCCTCATATATTGTTTTCCTTCTTATAAATTTCCTATAGTACTATGTGTATCCCTTACTTTTTAATTATTATATCTACTGGGAAGAAAACTATTTCTTATAACCATTGTTTCACTTGAATGAAAATTAGCTTGAAATATCAGCTAAATTCAGAAATTAAAAATACATCAAGCCAGGTGTGGTGGTGCATGCCTGTAATTCCAGTGGCTCAGGAGGCTGAGACAGAAAGACCTCAAATTCAAAGCTACCCTCAGTAATTTAGTGAGGCCCTAAGCAATTCAGTGAGACCCTGTATCTAAATAAAATACAGGAAAGTCCTGAGGGTGAGGCTCTGTAGTTAAGTGTGCATGTATTTAATTCCTGGTACCCCGCCCCCCAAAAAAAAGAATATTTGAACAGCCTATTGTGATAAAGTACTTTAAACACTGGTCACAAATTAACATGAATCAAATTGAGGAGCTACATTTCAAATGACAATTAAGTGTGCTATGAACTGAAAAGTAGGACTTGCTCTGCTCTGGACAAGGGAAGGATCTCTCAGTGTTCTCATAAACATGATGAATGAAGTGGGATTATGTTCATTGTGATGAACTCTAAGCTGATTTGAGGAATGTCTGTGAATTAGTAAGTTTTTGAAAATTGAATTTATATCTCTGAAAAGGAAGAAACAACTTCTTACTTGTGATACTAGTTTTTATTTTCTGTAAATTTGATAGGACAAAAGAGAAATGAAGAATCAATCAGTGGAGATACAGTTCTGCCGCAGTCTGGCTGGGCACAAATCACGAGCCACTAAAGCAGGAACAAATTTTATTTTTTCTACTGCAAGAAAAAACCTCACACACGCTCCTGGGGAATCCTCCCGAAAAGCCAGGAGGCTCCTCCAGCAACACCCAGCCGGAAATAACTATCCGGGAAAACCCTCCTCCTGCACTTCGACAACCAATGGGAACTCCTGGGGAATCCCCGTGAGAACTAAAAATAGCGCGAGAACTCAAAATTAGCGCTAGAACTCAAAAGTAGCGGCAGAGGCGGATATTAATGCCTTGCCTGTCAATCAATACTGTTGGCAAAATGCCAGGGGCCATACAGACTCGGCTGTGGCTCTCAGCATCTCCCCCCTTCTGTTTAAATAAACAACAAGTAATGTGGCTTAGGGACCGTGCCTGTTAGGTAGTCCAATTCAACATATGGTCCTTACCCGTCATCGGATGAACTGACCTCTAGGCGTCAGCCTCCTGTCTTAGGTTGGTACCACTGCAATCGGATCATACCCGTCACTGACTACCGGTCCAGCATACAGCCATACTTGTGGATAGGCCTTTGCACCAGTGGGGGGGGGGGTGAGGTTCTTTGCCTCACCTCTGTTGGCCCCCAAACTTGTCCTTGGTGCCAATGGGGGGGTGAGGTTCTTTGCCTCACCTCTGTTGGCCCCCAAATTTTAGACCATCACTAGTAGAAGGGAGGAGGATGAAAAATGCCATGACACCAAGCCAATTGAGGGCTCCTTTGAAAAATTGTACCACCAGTGACACCATCAGCAAAGATGCCAGCATTACCACAATTCGCTGCACCAACAGATAGTTCACAATGCATACAAGTGATACATAGTCCAGGCAAGTTCTGCAAGCAGTTCAAAGTAGAGGAATCTGTCAATATGTCCATTTCCTCCCAAAGTAAATCTACTCCTTGATTGAGCATTACTTGTTGAGTTATTATTCACTGATGCATCAGTTTATACAGTTTGTTGATAGCTACCGAAGAAGCTGTAGTTTGGTTTTATCTTTGTCTTCACCGGCACTGGGATGAAGATAGGAATTCTGGCAATGATGCTAGGAAAAAAATTATGTAACATTCCAACAGGCATTAAGAAAACAATTTTTTGAACAATTTACATTATCCTGAACAGAATTATTAAATATAATGAGAAGGAAAGGTGAAAGCAAACAAACAGATCTGTTAACCTCCTTATTTGTTCACATATTAAAACAATTTTCAACAGCTGTTTACCCAATCTAAATTAAACCATTAAAATCACGTGAATAAAAAAAAATTCGGATCCATTTATTCATGAGCGCTCCTCATATAAGATATATGGACATACACACATACAGACATACAACACAAAACAGAAGTGTGCGCACATAACATACAACATATAAGACAATAATAAAGGCCTTGTAGCTTTACCTAGGTGAAATCTCCATTGCAATGTTTAAAAACTCCACAGTCAAAAAATAAAACACAGTCAAAAAACAAAACTGATCAGAAAAACATTAACCTAGGTTTGTATGAGCTCAAAAAATAAAATAGAACTTTATGATGTGGGAAAAATGCAATAATAAAATAGATATTGAAAAAAGGCACCGTGGTTAATCACTGTCGCAGATGTAAGAATAGCCAAGCTGGAGCTCTGGATATCAGCTGTTATGGATTTCAGTCAAATCATCTTCTTTTTCTGTAGAAATTGTTTTGGTTAACCTCTCTGGAATCCAAATCGGCTGCTGTTCTCCCTGTGGGAACACACAAACAGAACCCCTACTCCAGACAATAACTGGGTCGGGACCTTTCCATTGTCCTGTTAGAATATCTTTCCAAAGTACCTTAGGCTTATGTACATTTTTCGGATACATATGTCTTTCCGCAGCACTAAGTCCTGATGAATCCAAATTTAAAAAGTTTAGAGTAAAAAGGGTTATTTTAAGTTTATCTTTGGGGGATATATACCCCTTTCCAATTCCCTCTTTTTGCTTTAATAAGTACGTTTTAATAGTTTGATGAGCTCTTTCAACTATGCCTTGTCCCTGTGGATTGTATGGGATTCCTGTTATATGAGTAATACCAAAAGATGAGCAAAATTGTTTAAAAGAGTTAGAAGTGTAACCAGGACCATTATCAGTTTTTAACTGTTTAGGAACACCCACAGTGGCAAAATTTTGTAAGCAATGAGCTATAACATCTTTAGTTTTTTCTCCGGCATGAAGGGAGCCCATCAAAAATCCGGAAGAAGTATCAACTGTAACATGTAAATATTTTAATTTTCCAAATTCTGGCAAGTGTGTGACGTCCATCTGCCAAATATGGTTAGGTATCAGTCCTCTAGGATTGACTCCAAGATTAACTTGTGGTAAAAAGGTCACACAATTTTGACATTGTTTTATTATATGCCTGGCTTGTTCCTTAGTTATTTTAAAACGCTTTTGTAAAGTATTAGCATTAACATGAAACCTTTTATGAAAATTTGTAGCTTCTTCTACAGTAGAAAAAATATGTATATCATGTGTAGTTTTATCTGCTAAATCATTGCCCAAACTAAGGGCTCCAGGCAATCCTGTATGTGCCCTGATATGTCCTATAAAGAATGGATCTTTTCTATCCCAGATTAGACTTTGTATAGTGGAAAACAAAGAGAAAACAGTAGAGGAAGGGGAAATCCTACCAGCATCTTCAAGGGATATTATAGCATTAACTATATACTGACTATCAGAAAATAAATTAAATACAGAATCTTTAAACATCACAAAAGCTTGTAAAACTGCATTGAGCTCTACCATTTGAGCTGATTGTTTGGGAACTAAAAATGTAAAAGTTTGATCAGGGGTAACTACTGCTGCTGTACCATTATTAGACCCATCAGTGAATATATTTGGAGCATTCACGATAGGTGTTTTTCTTGTCATTTTAGGAAAAACTACAGGATGCTTAGACCAAAAAGACAACAAAGGATTAGATGGTAAATGATTATCAAATGAAACATCTGATTTACACATGATTATTGCCCATGTATTTAACTCATTAGCTAACTCATCAATTTGCTCCATAGTATATGGAGTAATAATTTTATTGGGAGAAATTCCAAACACTCCCTTTGCTGCTTTTATTCCTTTCAGTATTAATTGTCCTACAGCCTCAGGATACCTAGTAAGAATAGTGTTAGGAGAGTAAGATAAATGTATCCACAATAATGGACCTTCTTGCCAAAATACTCCTGTAGGAATATTTTTTGTTGGTATTACAATGAATAATAAAGGCAAACTTATATCAATTCTGTCCAAATGCATATTTTCCATATATGTTTCAATAATTTTTAATGCCTTTCTTGCTTCAGGAGTTAATATGCGGGGTGAATTTGGATCTGATGGACCTTTTAGGATATCAAATAAAGGTCCCAACTCTCCTGTTGGTATGCCTAGATAAGGCCTTATCCAATTTATATCTCCCAACAACTTTTGAAAGTCATTAAGCGATTTGAGTTGATCTACTCGTATTTGAATTTTAGGTGGACGGACCATGGTTGAGGATAATAGAACTCCTAAATAATTAATTGGAAAATTTAATTGTACTTTATCTATTGCTATCTCTAGATTATAATTTTTTAACAAATTTGTAAGTGTGGCATAACATTCCAACAATGTGTTTTTATCTTTGTGTGCTAACAATACATCATCCATATAGTGAAATATTTGTAGTTCAGGATTTTGATTTCTAAGTGGCTGGATTGCTTTATTAACATAAATTTGACACATAGTTGGGCTGTTAGCCATCCCTTGAGGGAGCACTTTCCATTCATATCTCTGATCAGGACCTTCATGATTCAGTGCAGGGATAGTAAATGCAAAATGTGGACTATCCTCAGGATGAATTGGAATTGAAAAGAAACAATCTTTAATATCTATAGCTAAAACATACCAGGTTTTTGGTAAAGCAGACAATTGAGGAATCCCTGATTGAGCAGGTCCCATAATAACCATCTCATTATTAATGGCTCTTAAATCTTGTAATAATCTCCATTTACCAGATTTCTTTTTAATGACAAAAATGGGAGTATTATAGGGAGATACAGAAGGTTGTATATGTCCCTCCGCTAATTGTTGTTTGACCAGGTCATGGGCTGCTTGTATCTTTTCTTTAGTCAGGGGCCACTGAGAAACCCATACTGGTCTATCTGATTTCCAAGTGATTTTTATTGCCTCAGTGACCCCTTCTGAAAACCCAGTCCATGTCTATTTATTCTTTGATCTATTTGTATTGGTGCTGCTATACCTTGTTCTTGTTTTTCTAATCTTTTTCCTTTCCTAAAACCTTGTCTAGCCATAATAGTGGGTGCATTTTGATTGATATTATTTGTTAATGTCAAACCTGATTGATCTAAGACATCTCGTCCCCATAAATTTACGGGAAGATGATCCAATACATATGGCTGTATAGTTCCTTCACATCCTTCAGGATCCTTCCAATCTAAGACCATTGCACTTCTATGGGGATTAGTTGCCACTCCTAGGCCTCGAAGCGTTTGAGTGGCTTGTTGTAATGGCCAATGTTTTGGCCATTCTTGACGAGATATGATGCTAAGGTCTGCACCTGTATCCAGTAGCCCATTAAATTCATGTCCTTGAATATTTAGTTTTAGCATTGGGCGAGAATCTAAATTCAAAGACAGCATAGCCCAATCTACACCTGTGGAGCCTAAACCCCTGGAACCTCTTTCCATAGTAGTACTGGAAAATTTATCATGTAGGCTGGATATTATTAATAACTGTGCTATTCTATCTCCTGGTGAAATTACTGATATACCCTTTGGAGAACTAGCTATAATTTTTATTTCACCTTCATAATCGGGATCAATTACCCCGGGACTTATCATAAGTCCTTTTAGCGTAGAAGAACTGCGTCCTAACAATAAGCCTACTGTTCCTTGGGGAAGAGGTCCTTTTACTCCTGTGGGAATGATTTGAACTCCCATCTCTGGAGTTAGTACTGCTCTGGCGGAGGCGCAGATGTCCAACCCTGCGCTCCCTCTGGTTCGTCTGATGAGAGATCGGATGGATAATGTGTCCTGGGTACTACCCTGATGGGGTTGCTGGGTTCCTCCATGGTTTTTCTGGGTTCCTCCAGTGCCCCGTACATTTGTGGTCGTGGGCCCCGGAGCATTGGGCCCCCCTGTCCGTTTTTTGGCAATGGAGCCTGATGCCTTTCTCCACGATATCGTGGGTAACCACCTGGTCCTTGTCCATTTTTTGATAATGGAGTACCCTCTATGGTGGTTTGAGAATGGCATTCATTAGCCCAGTGTCTCCCTCTACGGCATCGTGGGCAAATATCTGGTGTTCTATTCCTTTGATACCTAACTTTGTTATACCTTCCTCCTATGGGGCAACTCCTTTTAAAATGTCCTGTTTGTTCACAATTGTAGCATGTTTTTGGCCTGGCATCTAAAGCCTGTTGTACTGCTGCCAAGACTTGTCCTTGTTCATTAATGTCTCTACATAATTTAATATATGTGTTTAAATCTTCATGTTTCCATGGTCTAATGACCTCTCTGCAGCAACGATTTGCTTGGTCATAAGCCAGTTGTTTTATAAATGGCATTGCTTGTTCTGTGTCACCAAAAATTTTGGAGGCTGTTTGAATAAGCCTATCTACAAAGTCAGCGTAAGGTTCATTAGGTCTCTGTATTACCTTAGATAGCTGACCTTGTAAATCTCCATGTCCTTGTAAAGTCTTCCATGCCCTAACTGCGTCTGCAGCAATCTGTGCATATACAGCAGGATCATATTGAATTTGTTGCCGCTGACCCTCATAAGGTCCTTTTCCTAGCAACATCTCTAGACTTCTTTGAGGGTAACCGGCTGCTGCATTTCGTCTAGCTGTCTCCCTGCAAAATTCCTCATTGGCAACCTTCCATAACAAATATTGTCCTCCATTTAGCACAGATCTACACATGCTAGCCCAATCTGCTGGAGTCATGTCCAAGTTAGTAATGGATTCGACCATGCTTACAGTGAAGGGTGCATGAGGACCATAGGTTGTTACAGCCTCCTTTAATTGCTTCACTGTTTTGAACTCTAACTCACGGTGAATTCGCTGCCCTCCTGCCTGCTCAAGTACAGGGCATGCTAATCTTTGAGGTCCTGTCTCAGGATCCCATCTATCAACTACGGGGGTTGAGGGGGTTGAGGGCCACTCAGCTATCTCCATAGGTGGAGCTGTTAGCTGAATTACGCCCTCTGGTGATAGATCGGTGTTAGTAGCAGCCTCCTGTTGTTGCTTCCCCCCTGATAGCTGTTTCTCCTCTAAGCTTTCTTCCTTTAAATTTTCTTCCTCTGTCTGACTAGCTTGAGAGACCTTCTCTTTTGCTTGATCTAAATTGTCTTTCTCCATGGTTTGAACCTCTAACAATTTATTTAACACTCTTTCAGTTTGTTTTTTACTAATTTCTAATCTGTTACAAAGATAACGCAACCCAAAAAGATAACACAAAACAAGACCGAAACAGAATGAAACAAAAATGGAACAAAAAATCGTTGTATCAATTTTCCTATTTTCTGGACATGTGCATTTGTGGTCTATTTCTATCTCTTCCTCAGGGGCAAACAACTTCAAACCTTGAGCCAACCATTTTTCCCAGTCTGCCTGAGAAAATTCTAGGGATAGGCAGCTTGAAACAAAACCAAAACAAATCAAAGCAAGAACATATTGTTTTTTAAAATGGTCACCCATTCTCTTGCCTTCCCTTAGGGGTAAGCAATTTCACTTACCCCGAAGCTTCAGACGTTCCCCGTCCGGGCCGCCAAATGCCGCAGTCTGGCTGGGCACAAATCACGAGCCACTAAAGCAGGAACAAATTTTATTTTTTCTACTGCAAGAAAAAACCTCACACACGCTCCTGGGGAATCCTCCTGAAAAGCCAGGAGGCTCCTCCAGCAACCCCCAGCCGGAAATAACTATCCGGGAAAACCCTCCTCCTGCACTTCGACAACCAATGGGAACTCCCGGGGAATCCCCGTGAGAACTAAAAATAGCGCGAGAACTCAAAATTAGCGCTAGAACTCAAAAGTAGCGGCAGAGGCGGATATTAACGCCTTGCCTGTCAATCAATACTGTTGGCAAAATGCCAGGGGCCATACAGACTCGGCTGTGGCTCTCAGCACAGTTCATTTTGCTTGGACTCACAGATGACCCTGTGCTACAAATTGTGATTTTCCTGTTTCTATTTTTCAATTATATCTTGAGCCTGATGGGGAACTTAACCATCATCCTCCTCACCCTGCTGGATCCCCGCCTCAAGACTCCAATGTATTTCTTCCTTAGAAGTTTTTCCTTCTTAGAAGTTTTGTTCACAACAGTCTGCATTCCATGGTTCCTGATAAGCACTCTCACTGGAAACAGAACAATTTCCTATGGTGGTTGTGCAACTCAATTATTCTTTTTTTTCCCTATGAGGTGACAAGTTCTGTTTCCCCACATGTTGAAGCATAACATTAGAGAAACACCTGAGGCAAGAATATAAAGCTGGGTTTATTTAAAATGGAGTGATATAGACTTCTCCTGGGAGGGAGAAGGGAACCATAGCTGGCATCCTGGTATCCCCAGAGGTGAAGGCATTCTGGCTTTTTTATAGGCATTAGGCTTAGTTTGTTCTCCTGCTCTCTTCCCCTGCATGTCTCTCTCCTTCCTGCTTTCATGATTAAACCCAGGTGATTGTCTGTGGGATGGCAAAGGATAAGAAGCAGATGAGCTGGAGAGGCCAAAGTGGGGTGATCTAGGCAGAAAGAGGGTATAATGAACAACTCCCTTCAGGGAAGGACAATCCCTGGGACAAGTTATCTTAGCAACAGGTTGGTGCAGGGGCAGGTTATCTTGATAAGGGTAGAGGAAGGGCTCCGAAGGCATTAGCATTTTCATCCCTCTACAACAACTTCCAGACTCACTCAAATTGGCCTCCTTGATCCAACCTGACTAAATTTACTTATATATATTGACTGCCTGTCTAATTCTGGCTCCACTTTTCAAAAACCTTAGCAGCAAATTAGATAATTCTCAAACAATTAATTAGAAGATACTCTGGATGTCCTGTTAACTCAACAGCCTGACTATACACCCCTCTGGAGAACAATGACTTTTGCTTCCCTTCTCACTTCCAAGTTTTGCACAAAGTCCTCTTATGGCTTTAACATACTCTACTGAGAAAAAAAAAAACCTGAGAAGTGGCCTCCTAGTTGGTCATCTGCTCTAAGAGAATGACTAGGAAGGTCATGTGTGAGGTTGACTCAACTACATATAATTCAATGTAGATTGTATGAAAACCAAAGCCATGGTCAGGAGTGCAAATCACTGCTTTTATCACTGGCTGGACTCAAAGTGTGATATTGCTGGTGCAGTGTCACATGCCTGTAAGCCCAGCAGTTCAGGAGGCTGAGACATAAGGATTGTGAGTTCAAAGACAGCCTCAGCAAAAGTAATGTTATAGGGCATTATTTCCCAGGCTATACAAAGAACTCAAGAAGCTTACCATTGGGGGGGGGGGAAGAAAAAAGGAAAGAAAGAAAGTAAAGAAAAGAAGGTAAAATAACCTAATCAATAAATGAGCAAAGGAACTGAATAGACCCTTCTCAAAAGAAGAAATAATAAATGATCAACAAATATATGTATTGGGAGGATGATGGCCAGCATCTCACTGAAGGGTCCTTCATCCTGCCCAGGATAATACAAGTCCCCCTAAGACTTACAATCTCAAATAATTATTAAATAAAAAAGCACAAATACTCAGAAATATTTACAGAATGTGAAGCCTCTGATAGATCTAGTCTACATGGGTTCTGGAAATAGACAAAGGAAAATGGCTGTGGTGGTGTATTTAGGTGTAGGTACATCAAAGGCAGAGATAAGATTTCAAGGCAGAGCCTTGCTTCATGATGTCTTGCAATCAGCAGGTTAATTGACATGTTGGCAGGTCATACCCATCTCAGGTGTTATGTGGGCTGTTTGGCAGAGTTTGATGGGGGAAGTTCACCTGCATCAGATGGTCAATCCTTGTGGGGGTGCCATGGGAAGTTCCCAATGCAAGATTTATCCTCTTAGGAGGCTACTATATGCAACAGTCCACATACAGCCCGCAGACGGCTCATGACATGTATAAAAATATGTTCAACACCTCCATGAATTACAGAAATGCAAATGAAAACCACACAGAGATTCCATCTCACTCCAGTGAGAATGACAACCAAGAATAAAATAACAAAAAATATTGGTAAGGATATGGAAAAAAAGGGAACACTCAGACATTGTTGGTGGAACTGCAAATTGGTACAGTCCCTCTGAAAAGCAGGATGGAGATTCCTCAAAAAAACAAGAAATAGAACCACCATTGACACACTCCTTGGAATATAACAAAGGATTTAAAAGCACCATACTACAGTGACACAGCTGCATCAATGTTATAGCAGAAGAATTCACAATAGCCAATTGTGGAACCAGGCTAGATGATGATCAACAGATCAATGGATAAAGAAATTGTGATATATATATACACACACACACACATACACACACACACACACACACACAATGGAGTATTACTCAACCATAAAGTATGACTTTATAACTTTTGTCACTAAATGGATGGATCTGGAGACTATCATGCTAAGCAAAATCATACAACCTCAAAAAAAAATCAAAGGTCAAATGTTTTTGTTGATACGTGGATGTTAAATCACAATAAAGGGTTGGGGAGAGAAACAGAGAATTTCAGTAGATTAAACAAAGGGGAATGAAAGAAAGAGAGAGGGAATAGGAATTGGAAAGACAGTAGAATAAATCTCACATAATTTTCCTACCTACACATATTATTATACCTAATGAATCCTACCATTGTCCCCATCACAGGAATGAGGTCCTAATTAGAATAATATATGTTCCATGCTGGTATAATTTTATTGAAATAGAGTCTACTTTCATTTATAACTAAGAAGACCCAATTTAAGATGTAAAGTGGGCTTTCAGAAAGTGGAGATGAGATTTATATAAAGTTAGAATTTGAAGGCAAGTAACCTCTAGAAGACATGAAAAAATGTAATGATTCAAAAATGAAATAGGGGTTGGGAGAATTGCTGTGTACTATGGAATAAAGTGACTGAGGCAAAGCAATGATTGATCTGAAATCACATGCACTACTACTTTCACACTTGGAAGGCTCTCCTGGGAGATCCAATTGAAAATGCCCAATAAGAAGTAAGTTTATCAAGGACACAGGATCTTAATTCTCCTAGCCATGTAAGCTGGGAATATCCCTTGATACAGTTGCAGGGCCTGATATGTGAGCACAGTGGCACATTCATTCCTGCATCACACTCTCTAAACAGAATGAGGATTTGTCCTGTGGAGAGAAACTTCCAAAATCTAGAAATATGAAGACATGAAGCTCTATGCTTTTATTATACACATAAGGTAATAAATATTCTAAATGAATAAAGTAGACCTTTTATAATTAGTTATGATAAAAACCATGTAGCATAATTCCTAAAGTTCAGTTAAAAGTTTTTATTTTTGCTTTATGAGACATTCACCTACAGGTGAAAACTTTTAAATATACACATGTGTGTAAAATTATGCAAATATTTGTAAAGTATTGTTTCCATAGTTGTGTGTTACAATAAACTTGCCCTGGGAAACCTTGACTTCAGAAAAGGTTTGGGAAAGCTTGTAAGGAAAAGGGATGTGGAAGGTTGAGGGGAAAACAATGTGACAACATTTTCTTTGGAGCTAAGTGGATGAGTTAAAATATTTAAAAAATAGAGAGAAATGAATAATTAGAGCCTAAGCTATGACTTAATATTTATCAATTAAGAAATACAGAAGAAAATAATTAAAACAATACTAAAATATCCTAAAATATTGTTTTCTTTTATTCCTTCATGGTTTATTTTTTATGTGGTTCACCCAAGTCCTTATTTGATTGAGGAATCTGGTTCTTTTGAAATTTACTCATTTAGATAATTTATTTGTGCCTCAAAAGATTTATTAGAGATTATAAACAACCTTCTTAACATAATTTTATATATAAAATTTACCATTTCCATTCCTTAAATATATTTAGGGAATGGAAATGGTAAATTTTATTCAATGATATCCATTTGCTTATTTTTCATAAACTAAAAGTTTAATTGTCTTTAATTGTTTTGTCCTAAAAATACTTAAACTTTTAGTGGAAATAATCAAATGGATATAATTGAATTATATAATGGATATAATTGTTTCTCACCCAAGTACCTGTATTCTAGATCCACTGTCACATTTATATTGTAAGCCTCAAAAATTATTAAGAGGTTAAAACAATGATCTTTTCTTTGTTCTTCTGATTCTAATATTTTCATGCTCAATATTATTTTGAAAGGCAAACTCCTAAAATAAAAGAGGTGAATATTGAAATTTCCATCTCACATTGTCTTTCAATGACTTTAGTTAAAACTGTCAGAAAATCTATGACCTCAAAAAAATGGGAGGTGCTTATTAAATATATGATGTATTGACAATGTCTGAAATTTTTACACAGAAGCCCTAGGAGTAAACACTTGGTGCATCAAAAGAATTGGTGAATGTATGAGGTCATGGATATAGTAAATATCCTGATATGAGTATTATTATGGGTATACATTTATTGAATATTATATTATATACCATACATATATACAAAGTTTATATATCAATTGAAAACAAAAAAGAAATTAAAATTTATTTATTTATTTATTTTATTTTTTTTTTCAGTATACTTTGTTTTTATTTACCTATTTAGAGGTGAGGGTCTCACTAAATTACTCAGGTTGGCCTAAAATTTAAATCTATCTAGGAAATCATTATATTTGGAAATTACTGATTGCACTCAGGGGAACTTGACCACTGAGCCACATCCCCAGGCCTATTTTGTATTTTTTTTAGAGACAGGGTCTCACTGAGTTGCTTAGTACCTTATTTTTGCTGAGTCTGTCTTTGAACTCACAGTTCTCCAGCCTCAGCCTCCCAAGCCTCTGGGACTACAGGTGTGAGCCACTGTGCCCACTCTACCTCTTTAATTAGTGTTGTCTCTATTGCATCAGCATATCAAGTAGCACATTCTTGAATTCTTCACAAACTTGAGGGTTATCCTTCAATGAGTGTAAGCAGCTTCACTTGCTAGTTCCTTAGAGTATAGATCAAATGATTTATTAAAGGAGCAATTGAGGTATCTAGCAAAGCTACATCTTTTTAGAGAGAGAGAGAGAGAGAGAGAGAGAGAGAGAGAGAGATTTTTTAATATTTATTTTTTAGTTTTCAGCGGACACAACATCTTTGTTTGTATGTGATGCTGAGGATTGAACCCGGTCCGCATGCATGCCAGGCAAGCACTTGAGCCACATCCCCAGCCCAAAGCTACATCTTTGGATGCTGTCACTCTTTGTTTTTCTGATGGTTTTATATACATAAAGATACAGTTACCATATGTCATAGAGACAACACTTCATATCCAAATGATATCAATGTCAGGGAAGATTTAAATAATAAATTTTGAAATTACAACTTCTCACGTAATGCATAATTGATGAGCTCTTGAACAATTTAACTAAATTTTTTTCCATTGAGAAAATTACATTTTGAATAATTTGATGTTTCATTTAACTTTTTACTGAATGATCTATATGTAGGCTTAATAAGATGATATTATATGTTTCTTTTCAAAGATCAACATATTTTTAAGTATTAGGTCTACTAATATCAACATTTTTATTTTAAAAAAATAGTATCTAAAAGACATGGCCAAAACATCAAATGTTTTTCTTTAAAAAAGTGCTTTGCTTTGCTTAAGCATGGGAATGATTAAGATGAAAAGTTACTAAAGTAAAACACATGAAATAAATGAAAAGTGAAATGATAGACATCTAGGAACAAAAATTATCTCCTTGAGCATACAGTAATTTTGTCATGATGCTTGAGGACCATCAGATTTTTAAATAGCATTTTCCTTCATTAGGTTTTGAATTTTGAACATGCTGTCAGATGATGCCAATACTAATGGGCTATATAACATGTATAGCAATTTATTGGAAATACTGAAGAATTTCTGTAGATGTATTTATGATTAAAAAGTCCATAATTTTTTCTTCTGTAGAAGTCCTGGAAATAAGAAATAAAATAAAATATAAAATAAAGATTAAATTTCTGTGGTGTTCAATCCCTTAAATATTCATTCATATATTGGAACATTTTCTTCTAGTTAATTTTGTTTAGGTATAGTTGAAAAAGACACTGAGTTAAATATCTTACTTTGTTATTTGCCAAACTACGAACATTTTCACCATGTATTAATGAGTTTTTCTTAATTTTTGAAAACATTTTATTTTTGATAATCATGCATTAATTGTGGGTTCAAAATAATATCTCAACACATGCATACAGTGTTTGCTAATCAAATCCAGACTCCTTTACTCATTCTTCACACACCCTAACTCTTGTCAAACTCTGTTGGTCACAGTTCTACATTCAAGTTAAATTTCTTAGGTTTCCTCATCTGAGAGAGAACTTGTGGTACTTATCTTTCTGCATCTGGCTTCTCTCTCTCTCTCTCTCTCTCTCTCTCTCTCTCTCTCTCTCTTTCCCCTTTTATTATTTATTTATTTATATTTTATGTGGTGCTGAGGATCGAACACAGTGCCTCACCCATTCTAGGTAAGAGCTCTTCTCACTGAGATACAATCCCTTCCCTGGCTTATATCTCTTAACGTAAAGTCCTTCACTGTTGGGAGCCGGCGACCGAACCCTGAAAATGGCGCTGGCTTCCTGCTTCTGATGACTTAGCGGTTGGAGTTAGAAGTAAACAACTCCTTGTAAGGCTGTGGGCTGGGCTCTGGCCTGCTTCCGCTGCGCTGTACCTATTAGACTCCTCCACGTAGTGCTGGTTCATTGGCAAGGCTGGGTACTTAAGCTAGGGTAGACCAACCGCTCGAGCGCGCGCTTTTTTCTCTTGTTCCTGTCTTCTCATCATGATTCAAAGGTCCTGAGTAAACTGCTGAAAGAAGAATCCTGTGTCACGACACTTCACTTCATCCTTTTTATGGCCAAGTAATATTCCTTTGTGTGTGTGTTTATATGTATTTTACAATATGTGTGTGTGTACACACACATACACACAAACACACATCCCATATTTTCCTTATTTATTGATACCCTGGTGGGCAACTAAGTTGATTTATATCTTAGATACTGTGAGGAATATCACAATAACCATGGGAATGTACGTGTTTCTTTCTTATGCCATTTTCATTTCCTTTCAATATATAACCTAGATTGTTAAGGAGTGTGATAACTGGACTATAAAGTAAACTGGTTTTAGGTTTTTTGACAAACCACCATACTATTGTTCCAAATTGCTGTACTAATAATTTACATTCTCACCAACAGTGTATAGGGTTCCTTTTTCTCTACATCCTGGCCAACACTTGTTATCACTCATCTTTCTTATAACAAGCATTCAAAAGTTTGTGAGGTGATGTCTTATTGTCGCTTTAATTTGAATTTCACTGATGATTAGAGAGGCTGTGCAGGTTTTCACAAACTTGTTTACCATTTGCTTTTCTTCTTTAAAGGAATGTCCTGATTCTTTGCCAATTTTTAAATTTTTAAAAAATATTTTTATTTGTTGTTAATGGACCATTTTTATTTATTTATATGTGGTGCTAAGAATCAAATCCAGTGCATTGCACATGCTAGGCAAACGCTCTACTACTAAACCACAACCCCAACCCCCCTTCACCAATTTTTAAATCTAATTACTTATTTTCTTGCTCTTCAGTTGCTTTGGTTCCTTATATATCTTGAATATAGCCCCTTGTCAGATATATGATTTGCAGATATTTCCTCCTAGTCCATGGTTGCCTCTTCATTCTGCTAATTGATTCCTTGACCATAGAGAGTATTTTTAGCTTGTTGTCATTCCATTTTATCTCCTTTGCTTTTGTTACCTGTGTTTTGGGAGTTGTTTCTGATAAATCATTGTCCAAAGCAATGCAAGTTCTTTTTTCTCCTAGCAACTCAACATTTGAGGTTCTTGAAGTCTTTTGTCCATTTTGTGTAGATGTTTTTTTAGAAACCCAATTTTACTGTGTGAAATGAAAGTTGAATTTTGCCCTTCTGTATGTGAATGTTCAGTTTCTCCAATACTATTTATTTAAAAAGAATGTTTATTTCTCTGTTGTATATTTATGAAAATTTTGTTAAAAATAAACTGATTTGGAGTTTATATTTGAGCATTTTATCCTCTTCTGTTTCAAACCAGATTCTGAAAACTACAAGATCCTGGAAAAAGATATATCAAGCTCTGAAAGAAAATGGATGCCAACCAAGAATATTGTACCTAGCAAAATTAAGTTTTAGATTTAATGATGAAATAAAAACCTTCTATGAAAAACAACAGTTAAAAGAATTTACAACTCAAAAATCTGCACTACAGAACATCCTTGATATAACATTCTATGAAGAGAAAATCAAAATCAGCAGAGAGAGGTGTTACACTAAAGAAAAAGCTAATCAAAGAAGAAAGCACATAAAGTTAATTACCAAAAATAAACAAAAATGGCTGGGAATAGAAATCATGTCTCAATAATTACCCTAAATGTTAATGGCCTAAACTCATCAATCAAAAGTCATAATCTTGAAAAGAGTGTAGATTGGATTAAAAATAAAATAAAATAAAATAAAATAAAATAAAACCAATATGCTGCCTCCAGGAGACTCATCTCATAGGAAAAGTCATACACAAACCAAAAGGAAAAAGTTGGGAAAAAATCATACTCACATGGACCATGGAAGCAAGCATGGGTTTCAATCCTCATATTCAATAAAGTGGACTTCAAGCTAAAGCTAATCAAAAGGGATAAAAAAGGACATTTGATACTGATCAAGGGAACCATACACCAAGAAGACATAACAATTATAAATATACATCCCCCAAACAATAGAGCATTTATATTCATCAAATAAATTCTTCTGGAGTTCAAGAGTCAAATTGACACAACACAATAATCTTGGGTGATTTTAACACACCTCTCTTGCCACTGAATAAATCTTTCAAACAAAACCTGAACAAAGAAACTATAGAGTTCAATAGTACAATTGATAACTTAGACTTAACTGACATACATAGAATGTTATACATCTATGAGTAAATACACTTTCTTCTCAGAAGCACATGAATCCTTCTCTAAATTATACAATGTATTATACAAAAAAGCAACTCTTAGCAAATACAAAAAAGTAGAGATACTATCCTGCGTTCTATCAGATCAAAAGTGAATGAAATTAAAAATCAATAATAAAATAAAAAAGAAAATCTACTCCAACACCTGGAGACAAGGCAAGTTCATTGCATGGAGTTCATTCCTTAAAAAAAGAATAAGTCAACAAATAAATGACCTAATATTACATCTCAAAGTTCCAGAAAAAGAAGAACAAATCAACACCAAAAGCAGTAGAATACAGGAAATAATTAAAATCAGAACTGAAATCAAGGAAATCAAAACAAAAGAAACAATTGAAAAAATTTACAAAACAAAAAGTTGCCTTTTTGAAAAAGTAAATAAAATTGACAAACCCTTAGTCATGCTAATTAAGAGGAGAGAAAACTCAAATTACTAACATGTGTAATGAAAAGGTAATATCACAACAGACATTACAGAAATACAGAAGATAATTAGAAATTATTTTGAAAATATTTACTCCAATAGAATAGAAAATATTGAAGGCATCAACAAATTTCCAGAGCCATATGATTTGCCCAAACTGAGTCAGGATGATATACAAAATTTAAACAGACCAATTTTAAGTAATAAAATAGAAGATGCCATCAGAAATCTACCAACCAATAAAAGGCCAGCAGTGGATGTGTACACAGCCAAATTCTACAAGATTTTTAAAGAAGAACTAATACCAATACTCTTCAATTTATTTTAGGAAATAGAAAAAGAGACAGCACTTCCAAACTCATTCTATGAGGTCAATATCACTCTGATTCTCGAACCAGGCAAAGACACATCAAAGTAAGAAAACTTCAGACCAATATCTCTAATAAATATAGATGCAAAAATTCTCAATAAAATTCTGGCAAATTGAGTACAAAATATACCAAAAATATAGTACACCATGATCAAGTGGAATTCATCCCAGGGATGCAATGTTGGTTAATCATACAAAAATCAATAAATCGAATTTATCATATCAATAGACTTAAATAATTTTCTTATGACTTTCTGACACCCCATTTTTTTGGTGCTTATTTATCATAACTTCTTAATCAATAATTATTTTTTTAATATTTATTTTTTAGGTGTAGATGGACACAACACAATGCCTTTATTTTTATGTGGTGCTGAAGATCAAACCCAGGTCCTGTCCATTCTAGGTGAGCGCTCTACTGCTGAGCCATAATCCCAGCCCCAACCAATAATTATTTTACAAAGAAAATTGCATTTGAGTTCTGTTTAGGAAAAAAACATACCCCTTATATAGGAGACACAACTTAAAGATATTGATATATTTTTAACACACCTAAAGACATAAATTGTGATTTCATATATATTTCACAGAAATTCCCTTTAATTTTCTTGCATTTTTTCTAGGAAATATCTTAAATGCTACATAAGTTAATGAAAAAATGCAATTTTTTTCATATAAAACCAAGAAACGGGATTGGGGTAGCAGCTCCATGGTAGAGCACTTGCATAGCATCTGCAAGGTCCTAGGTTCAGTCCCCAGCACCACAATAATGATAAAAAAGAATCCTAATAATAATTCAAAAGTTAAAAATAAAAATAAACCAAGAAACATGTTATTTTTTATTCACAAAGTAACGTGGACCATTAATAATACATCTTTAGACTTGGGTTGTAAATAGAATTTCATATTTCCAAATCCTACAATCTCTCCATAGATGTATAAGTAGGCACACATATAAATATACACATACATATTTATATAAACAAACATAAAGACCTAATGAAGACATGCTATAGAAAATCGTGAATAAATAAGCATTATATATATGGGATAAATTTATTTTCTCAAATTCCATCATGAATAAGCTCCTTTTTGAATGTGAGTGTGCTTATATGTGTATATATGTCTTTGTGTGTGTGTATACACATGTGTGTATATATATGGATATATATATATACACACACACGTGTGTATATATACGTGTGTATACATATATCAATATATATATTCATAAATACATACATTATTTGAAACTAATCCAAAACATGATATATGCATGTATGTATGTATATGAAATCTTTTAAACATATAATCCTTTGAACATATTATATATGTGAAGAAATATTTAGGTATGGGTTTAGATAAACTTCTCATGTTTTGGACTAGTTAGAAACAGGGCATAATTCCAAGTTTTCTTAAATAAAATATTTTAAGTTACTTAAGTAAATACTTAAATACTTAAGTAAAATATTTTATGTTTCTATTTTTTATAAAATACAAGCTTCATTGCAAAATATTTCATTATATATAAAGTTATGGTTTTATTTGTTAAAATTTCTATTCCAGGTTGTATGCTTAAAAATCTAAAATAATGTCTAAGGTAAAAAAAGAAAGTTCTGTGTTCGTCTGTGTTTGTGTGTACAAAACTTAAAAATATGAATACTGAGATATATTCGAACATTTGAGAAAACATACTGTAATTCTATCAATGGAGGTAGTTTCTTAATGTTATAATCAATTGAGAGATTGAGTATGAAATTTACTCAGAGATAAAAAGTGTTACAACCTTCAAGGAGACTCTAAATTTTGGAGGAAATTATAAATGACTTTAAATTCCATTTCTTCCAAGTGAATTACAATTTTGTTAAGAAGTAAATAGTTGAATAACTTTAGGTCTTTATAACCTCTAAGTACATACTTCTTAACCAATAAATAAGGTATGCTATCAGATTGATGAAAAATAAATAACTTATTATGAGGATGAAACCAAATCTGTAAAGCATATAGATTGATTGTCTATATTACTAACTATCAGCAATTATTATAGTTTTCTCTGGATCCAACTGACCTAGTTTTGCTCTTAATTCTTCCCTTTGTTGTACAAGAGCTTTTCAATTTGATTCCATCTTACTCATTTATTCTTGGTTTTGTTTCTTAAGCTTTGTAGATCTTCTTTGGGAAGATGGTGCCTGCACCAATACATTGGGGTGTAGACCTCATGTTTTCTTCTTACAGTTGTAATGTTTTGGATCTAATTTCTGGACCTTTGATTCACTTTGAGTTGACTTTAGTGCAGGATGAGAGATTAGGATCCAGTTTTATTCTTCTATATATGGCTGATCAGTTTTCCTACCACCATTTGTTAAAGAGGCCAGCTTTTCTCCAACAGCTCTCCAATATTATATATATCTATATATAATTTTAAAAATTTATTTGTTCTAACCAGTCATACATGACAGCAGAATGCTCCTTGATTCATTGTACACAAATGGAGCACAATTTTTCACTTCTCTGGTTGTTCACAAAATAGGGTCACAGGGTCACACCATTTGTACAATCATACATGTACCTAGGATAATAATGTCCATCTCATTCCACTATCTTTCCTATCCCCCTTTCCCCCCCATCTCTCCTGCCCCTTTGGCTAATCCAAAGTTCCTACATTCATCCCCTGACCCTCCCCCCACTATGGATTAGCATTCACTTATCAAAGAAAACAATTGGCCTTTGGTTTTGGAGATTAGCTTACTTTGCTTAGTACAATATTTTCTAGCTCCATCCATTTACCTGAAAATGTCAAAATTGTATTCTGTTTTATTGCTGAGTAATATTCCATTGTGTATATGTACCACAATTTCTTTATCCATTCATCTATTGAAGGACATTTAGGTTTTTTCCACAGTTTGGCTATTGTGAATTTTGCTGCTATAAACATTCATGTGGCTGTGTCACTGTAGTATGCTGTTTGTAAGTCCTTTGGGTAGAAACCACAGAGTAGCATACCTGGGTCAAATAGTGGTTCCATTCCAAGTTTTCTAATGAATCTCCATACTATTTTCCAGAGTAGTTGTACCAATTTGCAGTCCCACCAGCAATGTTTGTGTGTACCTTTTCCTCCATATCCTTGCCAACAGTTATTGTTGCTTGTATTCTTGATAACTGCCATTCTGACTAGAGTAAGATGAAATTTTAGAGTAATTTTGGTTTACATTTTTCTAATTACTACTGTTATTGAATATTTTCCTCATATATCTGTTGATTAATTGTATATAGTCTCCAGGATATATAAAGAACAAAAAACTTAACAAAAAAACAAACAAACAAACAAAAAACTACCAACCCCATCAATAAATGGGCTAAGGAGTCCAATGTATATTTTTGACACCTGTGTCAAGCATCAGATGGCTCTGTGTTTGTGGGTTTGTCTCTGTGCCTCCTATTCTACTTCAATGATCTGTATTTTTTAATGCTAATAACATGTTGTTTTGTTATTATAACTTCATAGCATAATTTGGGGTTAGATATTCTAATGCATCCAGTCTTGCTCTTTTTTCTTAGGATTGCTTTTGTTATTCTGGCTCTCTTAAACTTCCAGATGAATTTCAGGAGTGTTTTTCTATTTCTGTGAATAATGTAAAAATATTTGAGAAGCATGAAGAACATGAAAGAGAATAAATAGGTATAACCCACTAACCAGATTGTCATATAAATAAAGGTTTATCAAATTGTGGTTATTTTTTATTAAAATGTTGAAATGATTTTAAATAAATGTAAAGCCAAGATGAATCATAAGATGAGGAAAGTTGACATGGCAATTAAATTTTCTACTTTATAATGAGGATAAATTAGTTAAAATAAGTAATAATATTTTCTTAAAGTATGAGAAAAATATGTACATTATAATAGTGACTTTTTAACTTATTATCATAGAGTAATCCTTAGTTTACAGGTAACCAACATCTAACAATGACAAAGTATTAGCAATCAAAAAGCATACAAGAAAATTTTTATATTTTAAAAACATAATTAAATATGATTTAGATTAAGGTTCAGGTTTTGTAACAAAGTTATTTTTGTTGTTCATGAAATATTACATAATAATAAAATATTACATAATTGCAATCAATGGAAATAAATAATTTGCAGAATAGCATTGAGCATTGTAGATTCTCTGTGGTATACAAAAGGAATGTAACCATTCTCAAGGGAGATCCACAATAGAGAAAAGTTAAGAGGCTACTGAGAAACTGAAGGATGGCTAACAGAAATCCCTCAAGGTCAATAAGATAGAAGAGATGTGGCTTGGACTTCATCTTGTTCCCATGAGATCAAATCTTCAGAAAACAAAAGAAATAGACTTGAAGTATTTATATTTGAGATATAAGGTACAACCAATTGAAAACAGGATTATGATGTAAGAATCTATACTTATAATACCCAATAATGTTTTATCTTTCTCTGTTCTTTATTTAAATATTACTTTCTTAAAATACTAGATCAAATGAATGAATGGGAAGATAGTATATTGTTACATTTTCCGAAGGTTTCTGATGTTAGATTTTTATTTCCTAAAATATTTCCCTTTCATCATCATAAAATAGGGAAAATATAAAATCAAACTTGATTAGCGTGAACTTTGCTAATGTCTGTCCTTCACAGCATAAATTTGACTATATAAAATATGGAAAAATCAGATGTCAGGACTTAGCCGACCAAATCCACAGAATAGTATACCCAGGGCAGTGTTTGAAGAGCTGGGGACTAACTGAATGGGTTATGATGAATGGGAGAGGTCTTCCTGTACATTTCTAGATATCCTGATGGATTAGTGGATCCATGAAATGAGTGTCTCATGAGGAACAAAATGTCTAAGGAAGAAAACATTTTTCCATAAAACTTAATGGCTAAGGAAGGATGATGTTCAAATGGAAAATATACTGTGCTCTAATCCAAGTGACAGAGCTGCCAAGATCTAAGGCAAGTATTAATTTCAAATTTATGCTTCAAAGCAAAATGAAAAATAAATATATGTTCCTTTAAGCTCATGAATGAAAAATGTCTGTGTAATGTGTGCCCCATGTGTGTGTATATATGTGTATATATGTATACACATATATTTCTTAAAAAAATCATCAAAGACATCAAACATTAAAGATTTTAATAGAATTATAAGATAAATCAAGAAGTAAACACATTCCCTGGTTGCTACATGAAATAATCACATTATTTATCTTACAATAAATTCATATATATACTATGTATATAATGTTCCTGTTATCTTGATAATTACTCCAAAACAGTAATATTAAAATACAATGAAGAAGTAAATCAAATAATTTATATTTTTAAAATGTATTTCATATTTTAATAGAATTATTAATTAATTTCTTATATCATAAAAGGAATAATGGGTTGTTACTTTTGACTTTTATTTTATTTCATTTTTACTTTTGCCATTTATCAAATCAAGATAATTTATTTTTGTTTTTAGGTTGTAGTATGAGCTTACATATTCACCACAGGAAAAGAAAGAAAAATGCATGATTCATGTAACTTTTTCAACAAAAAAGGTAATAATATTTTGCAGAAATTTGACTCAACATAAAAATTATTGGTTTTATTCAACATCGCTCAATCATGTGGCTTAATTTATAAAAATTCCCTAAACACTGTTGCTAGATTTAAAATAAAAGAACCAGTAGCAAACAAGCTGGCCTTACAAATATGTAATAAAATATAATGCAGAGAGAGTAATAATGTAAATAAAATTGTTAGAGATTATGGAAGATATTTTAGAATTGTATCAATAAGACTATATTGTTCATAATAATCATATCTTTCTTCTCTCTTTAATTTCTTTTATCCCCAATATCTTTAAAAGAGGAAAAAGGAGAGACCGAGAGAGAGGGAAAAAGAGAAAGAGAGATGAACCATATAGTGATTACAGAATTTGTGCTCCTAGGCCTTTCTGATGATCCTAAACTTCAGATGGTAATTTTCCTGTTTTTATTTATCACTTACATATTAAGTGTCACTGGGAATCTGACTATCATCACTCTAACCTTGGTGGATTCCCATCTACAGACTCCTATGTATTTCTTCCTCCAGAACTTCTCTTTTTTAGAAATCTCATTTACAACTGTTTTTATCCCTAGGTTTCTAGGCGCTATTGCCACCCAGGATAAGACCATTTCCTATAACAATTGTACAGCACAACTTTTTTTCTTTATCTTCATGGGAGTGACATAATTTTACATTCTCACTGCCATGTCCTATGTCCAATATGTTGCCATCTGCAAGCCCCTTCATTACACAACCATTATGAGCAGGAAACTCTGCACCCTGCTTGTGCTGTGTGCCTGGCTGGGTGGGTTTCTGACCATTTTCCCACCTCTGATGCTTCTGCTTCAGCTGGATTACTGTGCTTGGCAAAAGTAAAAAAAAAAAAAAAAAAAATCTTCTCTTTCTACCCCATCTACTGTAATTCATTTCTCTCCTTGTTTATTTTCCCATTCCCCTCAAAACCTCTTATATGTAATTTTGTATAGCAATGAGGGTCTCCCTTCATTTCCATGCAATTTCCCTTTTCTCTCCCTTTCCCTCCCATCTCATGTCTCTGTTTAATGTTAATCTTTTCTTCCTGCTCTTCCTCCCTGCTCTGTTCATAGTTGCTCTCATTATATTAAAGAAGACATTTGGTATTTGTTTTTTAGGGATTGGCTAGCTTCATTAAGCATAATCTGCTCTAGTGCCATCCATTTCCCTGCAAATTCCGTGATTTTGTCATTTTTTAGTGCTGCTTAATACTCCATGGTGTATAAATGCCACATTTTTTTTATCCATTCATCTATTGAAGGGCATCTGGGTTGGTTCCACAGTCTAGCTATTGTGAATTGTGCTACTATGAACATCGATGTGGCAGTATCCCTGTAGCATGCTCTTTTAAGGTCTTCAGGGAATAGTCTGAGAAGGGCAATAGCAGGGTCAAATGGTGGTTCCATTCCCAGCTTTCCCAGGAATCTCCATACTGCTTTCCAAATTGGCCTCACCAATTTGCTGTCACTATTCTACTTTCAGGCTTTCAGGTCCACTTTTTTTTTTTTTTTTTTTTTTTTTTACTTTCCACATATGAGAGAGAACATGTGATACATGACTTTCTGTTATCTGGATATTTCACTTAACATATGTCCTCCAGTTCCATCTATTTTGCTGCAAAGATTTTATATTTCTTCATGGCTGAATACTGCTCCATTATAAATATGCCACATTTTCTTTGTCCATTCATCTATACATGAGAACCTAGGTTAAATCTATATTCACTCTGTGAATAGCGCCACAAAAACAAGGGTACATGGGTATTTCTTTGGTATGCTGACCTCATTTCCCTTAATTATACCTCCAGGAGAGGAAAAGCTGGATCATCTAGTAGTTCTGTTTTAATTTTTTGAGAACCACCCTGCTTTTCTCCCTAGTGGCATTATTAATTTACATTCTGACTTCAAATGTATTTGAGTCTTTTCTCCACATATTCACTAGAATATCTGTGGGGCAGGGCTTTTTATCTGCTTCTTTTGTTAAAAATAACCATTTTAATGGTGTGAGGTGGCATCTCATTGAAGTTTTAATACAAAACTATTTCTTAATATGCCATAACTAAGGTTTTTCACTATAAACAGGAGGAAATTAAAGGATAATTGTCATTCTTAGGTGGCTTTCCATTTCCTCTGAAGATGGAAATGATACAGTATTTAAGAATAATCCAGATCCAAACTTGGATATTTATTAATTCTCATGTTCTTTTTTATTTGTGCTTTCTTCTCTAGGTTTGACAAAAGGAAAAGTAAGCAAAAAAAAGTAAGAAAGAAAGAAAATAAAAAGAAAGAAACCAAACAGGAGTAACAAAGTTTATCCTTATGGGACTGTCACATGATCCCAGACTCCAGGAGGTAATATTCATCTTTCTCTTCCTCACCTACATGCTGGATCCCCATCTTCAGATTCCCATGTATTTATTTTTTTCAGGAATTTTTCTCTATTGGTAGTTTCATTCACAACTGTCAGTATACCCAAGTTCCTAGGTACCATTATTCCAAGAGATAAAACCATTTGCTTTAATGGTTATATAGCTCAGTTATTTTTTGTAATTTTCTTGGGAGTCATAGAATTATGCCACCTGGCTGCCATGTCCTATGGTCACTACATTGCCATCTGCAAGCCTGTGCATTACATGACCATCATCAATCACAAGTCTGCACAATGATTTTCTTTGCTTGCTGGCTTGTCTCATTCTTATTTGTCTTCCTTGTGCTCATGTTGCTGCTACAGCTTGATTATTGTAGGTCTAATATCATTGGTCATTTTACCTATCATTATTTCTGCTTATTCCACTTTCTTGTTCAAACATAAGAATCCTAGAGGTGATGTGTTGGGCTTATGCTCTGTTTACTCTCATGGTCACTTTGGCATTGATATTTCTGTCCTACATATATATCATCAGAATGATTTTGAAGATTCCTTTTACTAGTCAGAGGACACAGGCTTTTTCCATGTGTTCTTCCCACATGATTGTCATTTCCATCATTATGACAGCTGCATTTTTATATACATTAAACCCTCAGCAAGAGAGAGAGTGTCTTTGAGTAAGGAAGTGGCTGTACTAAAATTCTCAGTGCTTCTTATGTTGAATCCTTTTATTTACAGTCTAAGGAATCAGCAGGTCTAGCAAGGCTTCATGAACATGGCAAGGAAGATTGTGTATTTGAAAAGTAGATTAAAAGATCTGGTGTCTTGAGGTAAAGGCATATTGATGGGTAATTAAAATATGAAAGAGTAAAATTTGAGTATCTAATTCAAATCAGTGTTGCCCTCCCTCTCATTCTTGTACATTCATTCTTTTTTTTCCTCTAACAGTTTAGGGGCACATTTGTTTAATATATTTCTCACCCAAATAGAATCAGTTTTTTTTTCTGTTTTGCTGATATGCCACTCTTCCAACAGTTTTGGATTACATCTTCTTAAATAATAATTATTTTACAAAAAAATGTATTTTATGTTTTGCTTAGGAAAAACATTATCCTCAGATATAGGAGGTGAGTTTTAATTACTATATATTGAAAATATAATTTTGTGATTTTTTACTTTTTACAAAAACTTTCTTCAGAGTTTTGCAATTTCTCTAGGAAATACTTTAAATGTTATATAATTGAATTAAATGTAATTACTTTTTTCATTTAAAAGCTGGGATTGAACTGGAAATATTATTCAGTTATACCACTTCTTGACATTTATTCAAAGACTTAAAATTCACATTCTATAGCTATATATAATATATATATACATATTATACATAATATATATATATACCCATACTTATTGTAGTGCAATTCACAATAGCATGTTATGAAACCAGCCTTGGTGTCCAGGATGTCAAGTTATGAAACAAGCCTCAATGTCTAGATGGGTGTATAAAGATCATCTGGTATAAATACATAGTGACATTTATTTAGCCATCGAGAAAAAAGAAATGATCCCATTTGCAGGAAAACTGATAGAGAACATTATGTTAAGCAAAATAAGCCAGACTAAAAAAAGTTAAGTATCTTGTTTCTCTCATATGTAGAAGCTAGAAAGAGAGAGAGAGGGCTGGGGATGTGGCTCAAGCGGTAGCGCGCTCGCCTGGCATGCGTGCGGCCTGGGTTCAATCCTCAGCACCACATACCAACAAAGATGTTGTGTCCGCCGAGAACTAAAAAATAAATATTAAAAATTCTCTCTCTCTCTCTCCTCTCTCACTCTCTCTTTAAAAAAAAAAGATATTAGAAAGAGAGAGAGAGAGAGAGAAAAGAAAGCAATCTCATGAAAATAGAATAGAGGTTTGTAGGGCAGAAGAATGGGATGAGAGGATGAAAGTGGGAAGAGTAAGAAAGAGATACTTGGGAATTAAACTCATGAAATCATGTATGTGTAGTGGTATGACCATGTCACAAGGAATCTTGCTATCTGTGTAAATACTACACACCAATAATAATATAAAAGGGGTTGGGAACATGTCTCCATGATAGAACAGTTACCTTTGTTGAGGTTTTATTAATTTTGTATAGTATTTTCATCATTAACAAAATTAAATTGTTACTTATCCTGTTTATAATACATTGTCTCTATATAACTTATGTGGATGGGTGTCTGTAATTTTTCTCAGCTGCTATTTCAAATACATCTAAAACAGTTCTTGATATAAACTTTGTATTAAATAAAGAAACAAGTAAAAACAAATTTTTATTGTTTATATACAGAGAGAAACTAAAGACAGATTACTAAAAATAATGGAAATGCAAAAAGCAATATACTATTTGTGATTTAGAACAGGTATAGCCTTAAGTCATAGTTGGAATGGAAATTTTTCTTCACTAGTAGCCATTTTACAGGTATACATCCAGTTGTACGTGTTATCAAGAATCTTACAATTAGCCATATACAAGATTTTACACTGACTCATGTACTGTAGTTCGTAATGTATTGTGTAGTCAAGCATTTCAAAAGACAAATTAAAGTATCTGGTGCTTGAATGAGTCTTGCAATGGAACTAGATTATTTAGGTGTTTGTGTTCCATGTGACTTTTCAGCAAAGTACCCATATGAAGAGAAGATATATAAAAAATAAGAGGATACGATGACTTATTTTGCAAACAATGTTGTTACCCTGAATCATTCATCAAAAAACTTAATAATGGATTCATGAAAAATTTGGCTATGAGAGCAAAGATTAAATTTAAATATGAGTTACCCAGAGGACAAACTTCCAATAGCAGAGACCAGTGCTCATACAGCTCATATGCTAGAGGAAGAAACCAGAAACCGGACAGCAAATTATTATTTTTACACACACCCCGCACTGCCTTCATGAAGGAGCTTACCATTTGCACTCAATGGAAGAGATACTTATTCAAAATATGCATTTGTTTTTGTTTCTCACAGTGCTTTTGCCAGCAACACCATCTTTAGTTTACCATTTTCTTTCATTACTGTCACAAGGAGCTAAATAAAATTGATACAGAGAAAGGAACTCATTTTACACTATAAGAGATTAGGCAGAGCTATGATGACTTCTCTTCCTCATTTGTGAGAAATATGGCTTCTAATTCAACAACTGGAGAGTCTAGGACATATCTAGTATCACCAAGGATCTTTCTGATAATAACACACATCATGATAAATTAGAATCGGACAAATGTGGCAGATAGAGTGAGCATCTATGCAAGAAAGGACATGATTACTCAAGAAGGAGCTGTAGGTCACCACACAACCTCCCAACCTCCAACAAAATAAGTGGTTAAAGAAAAATAGTGACATATATATATATATATATATATATATATATATATATTATATGTAATTCAAACAAATAAAAAGATGTATATCCAGGATGTACAAAGAACTATCAAAACACAACAAAAAGAAAAAAAAAGTTTATGTGGCTAAATATCTGAATACTCAACTTTACCAAAACCAATACACAAATGGCAACTAAGACTAGTAAAGTATGCTCAATATCACTGATCTCCAGGAAAACTAAAATAAAGTGCCAATGGTTTCCTGTAGGTAATAGAATGATTAATATTTCAAAATCTAAACTTGAAAATGAAATGCTAAAGAAGAAGTGGAACAAGAAAGACTCACATATAGTAGATAGGAAAAATAATGGTACAATTGCTATTTCTTATGATGTTAAATACACATGTAACAACAACAACAAAAAACCCTCAGCAGTATCACTCCTAGTTATTTTAACCAAGTACAATGAAAATTTACATTTACACAAACACATCTCTGTTAATACACATAATATCTTTAGTCATAATTACCATAAGCTGGCAATCACCACAATAAACTTAAAAGTGAACTTTTTTTACATTAGAAGATAAAATAAAGAAGGTTATAAACACAAAGAAAAAAGAATTAGTTAATATGCTATGGACAAAATTTACCCATATTGTTTATTTTTCTTTCACTCCTTATTTATAGTTGTAAACATATTTGTTTTGATAATTTTTCTTCTTGGTATTGTAAAACAAAGACCAATACTACTTATTCATATATTTCCTTTCCTTCAATATGCATATCAGCAACTCAGATAAATAGTATCCCTTCATTCACTTGGGAAAAATATGATCCCAGTGTTAAATTTCAAAATTAACTAAAGCTAAGATAGTTACATAGATCTTATCATTAGTAAACTCTCAAACAATAGGTTTAAGACAATTTTCAATCTTTAATGGCATTATTTTTAAAAGCTATATTAAAACATTCATTTACTTCTTGAGTAAATTGTATACTTATTGTTTAGTTACAATGTTCTGTCAGTCTTATGCATGTGTCTATAATCCCTTATAGAAAATACTAATATAAAGGAAAGTTCTGCTAAAATGTGTGAAATCACATAAACTGTTACATTCATGAGAGATATGTTATGGTTTTAAATCAATATTCTATACCTGGATTTTCAATACTACACTGGTTTTGAAATGCACTTCAACAATTCAGGTCCACCTGGAAACTATGAAGGTGACCTTCTTTGGAAACAGGACTTTGCCAATATCAAGTTAAGATGAAATCAGTCCTATACATTAAGGCCATTTCTGACTTGTATCATTTAATTACAGGTGTTTTATAATGTATACTTTTAAATGATTCTGGCCTACAGACATCATATAATTATTCTTCCAATGATATTTTTAACTAAACATGAGCATGTTTAAGACATATTACTCAAGTTATTGATTTTGATCATTGATAAATTTCCATGATGTGCATAGAGTTTAATACAGGTGTTCTTCTATTTGATAGTTTCTTTCTTCCCTGTACACTCTGTATTTTTTACCTCTTTTTTTTAATCATAGCAATCTTTATGTATATATATATATATATATATGTGTGTGTGTGTGTGTGTGTGTGTGTGTGTGTGTGTGTTTGTGTGTATACTTATTTTTAGTTGTAGTTGGACACAATACCTTTATTTTAATGTGGTGATAAAGATCAAACCCAGGGCCTCACACGTGCCAGACAAGTGCTCTACCAATGAGTCACTATCCCAGCCCTAATCATAGCAATCTTATGTATTAAATAATTTCATGTCTCCCATAGAAACAATAATTAATCCAAATTTTGATTGAGTTTTATTTAGTTGATACATGGAGCCCTGAGTTAAATATCAACTAAATAAAACTCTAACAATAATGATGTAAAAGGAGTCTTTTCAGTTAAAACCAGTGTATAATAACCTGGGGAGGAATATTGTTTGCATTGGACTTGGATAAGTAACTCTGAGATTTTTATGTAATATAAAAATTCTTACTCATTTCAGTAAGAGTAAAAAATTAGATTTAATTCAACACTTAATAAATATACCAAATAATTACTAAATGAATAAATGGTAGTAATGATAATCATGACCAGATTTCTATTTTATCAGTCAGAGAAATTGTAAAAAATTAAAGGTAATCTTCTATCTTTTATGATGTAGAATAATGGAGATTGCTTTAGGCCATTCTAAACCATCACAATGAGTGCTTAATTTTTCCCAAAAATAGAAAAAGTAATGCCTTCACAGTTTGTGTGTTGCTAGAGTGTTAATCTCTATTACTCTGTTCTTTTGTTTCTTCTCCTTGTGAAATCACAGATTATGAAGAAAATGGATATTATTCTAAGCCTTCCTAAAATTTGATTTCAGACCAGTATCATCCATGTATTTCATTTGAAATTGAATACTAATTTGGACTATTATTTAACACATGGGATCTGAGAACACCAGTCTCCATGGTACCTTTTGTTTATCTATTCAACTAATACCTGTGAGTTCATTGTAACTAAGGAAGACAAAATTAAGGCCCACCTGAATAACATTGCTTCTGCACAGAAGGTCACATCATCCATCTTGTCCATCAGGCTTGGGAAGACACTCCAATTAGCCTTCACTTTAACCTAACTCATGTCAAGTATCAAGATAATACTTGTTTAAATGGCATGGGTAAGATAACCTGGGACCCTCCATCCTTTGAATATTTGGGTCAATGTATGCAAGTGGATTAATGTGTGCTATTCTTGTGAACACTGTAGGGGGCTCTTGAAATTGACCTTTAATAAATATCTTGGATGATTGGTTACAAATATACAGTGACAGAGGAAAAGCATATTAAAAAGCTGTTGAAAATTTTTGACATACACATTTTTAGACAAATTAATAAGTCATTAGAAATGTCATTGACTAAACCAGTCATATTTACCAAAAAACTAAGTATATTTTAAGAATATATTTTTTCTTTAATAAAACATACTTGTATTTATGCAACTAATTTCTGTTATATACATTGTATATAATTAAAATGAAACCACACAAATTCTATTAAATATATAAGTGAAAGACAATTTCAAAAATGCTGTCAGTCAATAAAATCATGTAATACTTTTGTTCATTATAGCATGAATATTTACTCACTGATAGGAATATATGATTTGTGTGTGTATGTGTCTGTGTTTATGTGTCTAGATATCAGGTTGCAATCATTTATACCATAGTCAATGCCAGAAATTTAAAAATAATGAGATCCAAAATAATAACTTGATAGTTTTTTAAGATAGAGCAGATAAGCTTTATATTTTAGTTTTGCTCAATATGAATTTTATGGACTGTAGCACCCATCATATAAAAGTAGAAGGCAAAAATCTGTTTATCATATGAGAACAAAGAGAGCAGATAATGAAAAGTTGGAATATATGCCTTCCAGAACATTTATAGATAAAAATTGGGGTAAAATTGATTCAACTATTAAACCAGTTCACTGATCCTGAAGAAATGCTTTTCTGTTCTAGAGCACTGAAAAGTATGGAAAACATAGAAAGGAAAAGAAAAATACAGATGTGGGCAATTTGGATACTTAAGAATTTTGAAAATGATCTTATGTGAAAGTATATCTGAAAAAACGAAATAACTTTTAACATGAACAAATTTTGTATAACACAGAGTGCTATGAGATGCAAAAGAAAATAGTTTTTTCCCCTCAAATCTTACCTTGAATATTGAACTATCCCATTCATCATCCACAAAAAAAGAAATAATGTGGAAAAGTGCTCTGTTGTTTGGAAAAGAAGACAAATAGGAGTGTCTCCAGTTTAGAAAAGTAAAACTGGTGAAAATTTAAATTTAAGTATGGCTTTATATAACAGAGGCCATTTTTTTAAAAAATAATTTTAGTTGTAAATGGGTTATTTATTTATTTATTTATTTTATTTATTTATATGTGGTGCTAAGGATTGAACCAAGGGTCACACTCATGTCATGTAAGCACTCTACCACTGCACAACATCTCCTGCCATACCAGAGGCCATTTTAACAGATTAGTAGTTGTCATACAGTACAATCTTTGGACGTAGACTGGTAGCATCCTCCCATTCCTTAGACATCTCCATATATGATTATCATGGACACATTGCTTTGGATGACTGACTTATCCTGATAGTTTGTAGTGGTTTGAATGCAGGAAGAGAAATACATTTGTTAAAGTATAAAATATTTTTTAATGAAGAGGAAAGCAACATCAAAACGTACTGTGTTACACGGAGAGTGAGTTCTCAAGTGTTTTGTGTTTGTTTTTGAAAAGATTTTACTCTCAAAATTTTTATTATTTTTCTTTGTTTTCAATGAGTATACTGAAATATTCAAAAGACAGAGATTTATACTAAAATTGTGAAAATATAATAAAGAAAATAAAAGAATAACCAATATTTATGATAACAGATTTTAAAAAGTATTTTGTGTCAATGTACTAAAAAATCATTTTTCTCTAAAACAACAAACAGGAATTGTTTTAAAATTATATGTGTTAACATGTTATTCTGTTTTGTATAAGTTTAAGGTGTATAATTATGTTTTCATATATAAATATATAAATAAATATATATATATGCTTAGTAAAATGATTACTAAGTCAAGTTTGTTTCTTTGTTTTCTTAATGCAAGAACACCTAAAATTTGCTCTCAAATCACATTTTTAGGATACAATATAGTATTAATTATAGTACCAATATTAGTTCTCTAGTCTTATCTATTCTTCATACCCCAAATTCTGTACCTTTTGAAGATATTACAATATATATTTTAAATATACCATAATATAAAAGTATTTATACGTATATACATCTACACAAACAATGGAATATTATTCAGTTTTATAACAGAGATACTTCCTCATTGGCATTTGTGACATTATGGATAATCCTGAAGGACATTATTCTAAGTGAAATAAGCCAGACACAGAAAAAAAATTTTTCTTTCTGTTTCTTTATTAGGATAGTAGATTTCTTATTTCTTCAATTAACCTAGAGGACACCTTGATAAAGAGAAAAAAATAATGAGAAATTCCACTGCAGTGACAGATTTTATTCTTCTTGGACTGACAAAGGACCCACGATGGCAGGTTGTACTTTTCATTATTTCTTCTTGTTACCTACATCCTATGATCACTACTTGGCCATCTGCAAACCTCTTCATTACACGACCATCATGAGCAGTAGAGTCTGCATCCTTCTTGTCTTCAGCTCATGGCTTGCAGGATTCCTGATCATCTTTCCACCAATCCTCCTTCTTTTTTTTTTAAAGAGAGAGAGAGAGAGAGAGAGAGAGAGAGAGAGAGAGAGAGAGAGAGAGAGAATTTATATATATATATTAGTTTTCAGCAGACACAACATCTTTGTATGTGGTGCTGAGGATCGAATCTGGACCTCTTGAATGCCAGGCGAGCGCACTGCCGCTTGAGCCACATCCCCAGCCCCCAATCCTCCTTCTGCTGCATTGGATTTTGGTGCCTCCAATATGATTTATCATTTTATCTGTGACTCTTCTCCAATTCTGCAGCTTTCTTGCACAAACACTGACTTTCTAGAACTCATGGTGTTCTTTTTAGCTGTGGTAACACTCATGTTCAACTTCACATTAGGTATTCTCTTCTACACAAATATCATCCGGACAATTCTAAAAATTCCTTCTACAAATTAAAGGAAAAAAGCCTTTTCCACTTGTTCCTCCCACATGATAGTTGTCTCCCTCTCTTATGGCAGCTACATCTTCAAGTACATTAAGCCCTCTGCAAGGGAGAGGGTGACACTAAGCAAAGGAGTAGCTGTGCTCAACACTTCAGAAGCTCCTCTCCTGAACCCCTTCATATACACACTAAGAAATCAGCAAATAAAGCAGGCCTTCAAGAGCATGGTCCAGAGGATGGTATTTTCTGCAAGTTAATGAATGTGATTATGTGGGAAAATGGACCTCTTGAGGCAAAACTGAATGAAAAATTACCTATAAATTCTTTCTGAACACCTCATTTTGCTTCTTTGCTTAGACATATTTATATATCACCAACACCTCTTGTCCCAGTTTGCCTAAAAACAGATTCTTAACTATTTATGGTAATAGATAGAGTACTTGATCTTGCACCTGTGTAATTAAATTTTAGGTAAATCAATAATCCCTATTGTCTCTCATATCAAATCAAGATAGATTGAGAATTTACTCATAAAATCATTTTTATGAGCAGTTTGTGTTGACTGTTCATGTCCTCAGTAAGGCCTCCAATTAGCAACAGGCTATCAGTAATAATCTTTGGGAGAGTCAATGTTAGACATTAATTTTAAACTGTGCAGGGATTCATCAATCCTAACCCCAGAATTGTTCAAAGGTCAGTCTTATGCTCTAAGGTGAAATATTATTGTAAAGTATTGTAAAACAATAAAATTCTGATTGCTGAGGTTTTATGAAAAATACATCAAACAAACATTGGTGGTCATTTTTATAGACTTTCAATAAATTATTTATAATAATTTCTATTATTTACACTGTAATATTTCATTAAAAAGACTTCCTTCAAGCATACAGAAATTGTAGGTATGTAGCATTCACTGTCTCATACTGGTTTTGTAATCATGGGACAATGTCACATTGTTGTCTGCATGATTCAAAAACACATACATAGTCAATTGATTTTCATTAGTGAATAATTATCTTGGAAGTTGATTCTAGCAAAGTTAAACAGTTGCTAAGAATGAAAATTTCTTAACATTATCTCATACTGGAACTTCCTTAATTCACATTTCCGTGAAACATTGCTGATGTTCTAGATAATAAAAATACTCAACAAAGCAACATTCATCCACTGAACATTGAATCACTTGAAATTACAACAGGTGGTGATTGGCTAAAACAAAATTATAATTATTAAGATCTGTCACTAGGGATCTAACTAGTAGAGCACTTGTCTAGCATGCCTGAGGACCTGGATTTAATCACCCTTACTGCAATAAAAAAAGTGAGAAAAAGTATCAAGAAATTATCACCCATGACATCTAAGTAAGAATTATACAACCAGACAATTTTGGAAGAGTTTTAATTGTATGTGTGTCTGTATATGTACACTTACTTGGAAAGGTGAAACAAATAAAGAAATAATTTAATTAGAATAGAAAAAGAGGATAGGAGTTATTTTTTAACCTTGCATGACATTTTCTGTCTTCTTTTCTACTTAATTAAATTCCTCTAAGTTAAGAATAAATGCCTTAATGTTTTTTTTTTCTTTTTCTTTTTTCATTATTGCTTTACTGATACCAGGAATGAAACCCAGGGGCACTTAACCACTGAGCCACATCTCCAGTCCTTTTTATTTTTTATTTTGAGACAGGGTCTCACTAAGATGCTGAGGCTGACTTTGAACTTGTGATCCTCTTACTGCTGGGATTATAGGCCTGTGCCACCACATCCATCAATATTTTTCTAAAATAATCTACTTATTTATGTGTATATAAAAGTAAACCACATTTGTTGCCGCCGTCGTCATGGTGGTCTTCTTCTTCTTCTTCTTCTTCTTCTTCTTCTTCTTCTTCTTCTTCTCCTCCTCCTCCTCCTCCTCCTCCTCCTCCTCCTCCTCCTCCTTCTTCTTCTTTTAGAAGCAACTTGATAACTCAGGAATGGTGGTGGTATTTTCCAGTTCTATGTATCTACTTTCTATATTATATTTATGCTTTCATAAAAATTGTTTTTCTTTATCTCTAATCCACACAATGCTAAGGGAACTGTTTAGGTGCAGTCATTTAATAATGCTATCTTCAACATCTTCCAAAATTAAAATAATTAATACCATTCAGTCTTTGAGGAGAGTGGCAGAAATGTGTGAATAATTGTAAAGACTCTCAAAGAAAGGAGACACAGAGACAAGATGCAGGGCAGGGGAGGTGGCAGAGTGCCCCTGTGTCCAAGTAGCCACATTTATTCATAACAATAGGTTACATTAGGCAATTTGTACCATAACCACATTATTGTTTAGAATATCAGTAAGGCTGCTTATTCTGCACTTACATTTCATAGTTACAATATATAATGTTAAGAGGTTTGTGCAGTTCTCAAGAAGGTCCATGGTCTGAAGTTACTTTTAGGCGGGCTGCTCCAGGAGAACCAGAGCATGGAAAAGCATTGTAGTTATCAAGCAAGCAAGTTCCTTTATCCCCAGGAATTATGTGCCTAAGATTAAGGTTGAAGCTGATAAGACTCTAGCATGGAGGGCATTACCATAGAAACTGGGCATCCTATGCCTTTGCACAGAAACTTTCCAAGGCACCAAGCATGCCACAGCCATCAGGGACCTCAATCCCAAACACAGAACCCCTACGGCTCCCCTTTCTTGTTTTTTTTTTTTTTTTTTTAAGGCCTTTTGGATGAATAATGTGTGTTTCCTTCTTAATGTTGGTAGAGGCAAAAAAAAAATAGGGTAGATATCGACAAAAGCAAGTACAGCATAACAATTCCAGTATTAGTAAACATCCAGCTATGAATAAGTGCTTGACCTAAGCAAAGTTAGCCAATCCAATAAATCTAAACCTTCATCACCTTGTTGGATCTTATCAATGATATCATTAAAGTAATTTAACTCCTTTGAAATAGAATTACCATTATCACTTAAGTTAAAGCAACAAGTATTATTAAATTCTTGATATCCCTTATGATGTAATAATAAGAAATAATCAATTGCAGCCCAATTGTCAAATATGGTTTGATAATGTCGTTTTTGTTCTTCATGAATCATATTAATAGCCATAGAGGTATAATTAATATTATTTGCTATAGCACAGCCCAGTTTTATGCTGGTTTTGAAATCCCAAACAGCTAGTCCAGGGTTACCCACTAAGGACAATGTCAAAGTGTCAAATTTTGTCTTAGAGAGAAGGCTTACTGAATCATCACAGTTTTTATCAAGGGGAATAGCCCTTTTATGAATCCATTATGCAGGATGGTGGCCTGTTAAATCCTGTAGGGATGGGAAGAACTCAGTTTGCCTGTTAAGACAACAATGGGTACCATGAGACATTTTTGTAGTTATATAACAATTTTAGCCAAGTGAACCCAGATAGTATAATGGGTTTTAAAAGTCAAGGAGTCTGACTGTACTGAATTTCCATAGCTGGGGTACAACAACTGAACAACATTATTGTTAAGACCAAACCATTTACAAAGTTCTGTGTGAGTTTAGCAATCAAAGTAGTAACTAAGTTTTCTGGAGTACATTTTAACCCCATTTGAGCCAACAGCTGTTGAGCTAATGTTGTTAATGATTTTGTATTTCCCCAAGTCACTGGAAGTCTATTAGCTTGGGATCCTCTTTCAGTGTATCTTCTCTTTAGATGATCTTTGCCTTTTGTTTGGTGATATTCTCTTTATCCACAAACAAAACTTGGGGATCAGATTGTGAAGTCCTTTATGTCCATTTATAATTGATGTCTCACGCATCATGCTGAATCCAAACTGGACACCTTGGCATAGACATGGCAATTTATTCTTTTCTCCATGTGATCAGAGGCATAGGGTCTTGTCCTCTTCGGTCTGGTGGAAAATTATAAATTATATAAATTTTCAGTAATGACTGGTGGGAATAAAATATCTATCCAAAGCAGATAATTAATTGTGAGTATAAAGTTTGTATTGCATGTTGAGTGTATTAACTGTAAATAAAACAATATTTAAAGCATTATTAATATGAGGGAGGCTAGATGCCCTTTTTATTTTATATTAAGAGGTAAGTTTTAAGAGTATGATGTATTTGTTTAACCAAAGCATGTCCAGCAGGATATGAGAAATTTTATGATTTAAATATATATGTTACTGTTTACAAAGTTGTGTAAAAGCATGAGATATGTATGTAGGGGTATATCCATTTTTAAATGACTAGCTTGCTCATGGTGGCCAAACAATGAGAAATGTAAGTAGATACCTTTTTAGACCTTTGGGCACTAGTCCAAATGAACTTAGAATGATTTATCAATAAAAAACATGAAGAAAGGAATAAGGATGAAAAGAAGGGAAATGGGTAACATCCATTTGTCGAAGTGTATTAGAAAGTGGAACTTGTGGATTTACACATTTTTACATAGGGTCTCGAAAGGTGAGAACAGTTGTTGACTATAGCATGAACCTGTTGAGAAGAGATGGAAAACAGCTCAGTTGGTAGAGCATGGGACCCTTAATCCCAGGGTCATGGGTTCATGCCCCATGTTGGGAGCCAGTTGTAAACAATCTCAAAGAAAGGAGACACAGAGACAATGTCCAAGGGCGGGAAAGGTGGCAGAGTGGCCCTTTTGTCCAAGCAGCCACTATAACAATAGGTTACATTAGGTCATGAGTACCATAACCACATTATTGTTTAGAGTATCAGTAAGGTTGCTTATTCTGCAGTTACATTTCATAGTAAAAATAAGCAATGTTAGGAGGTTTGTGCAGTTCTCAAGAAGTCCCATTGTCTGAAGTTATTGTTAAGTGGGCAGCTCCAGGAAAACCAGAGCTTGGTGAAACATTGTAGTTATACAGCAAGCAAGTGTCTTTATTCCCAGGAGTTATGTGCCTAAGATTAAGGTCAAAGCTGATAAGACTCTAATATGGAGGGCATTATCATAGCAACCAGGCAACCTATACCTTTGCACAGAAACTTTCCCAGGCACCAAGCATGCCACAGTCATAATGTCATCAGAGACCCCGATCCCAAACACAGAAGCCCTACAAATAACAAGGAGGGATTGTGGGGAAGCACAGAAAATATATCAATTTCTCTATGAAAAAGGTTTATTGTTGGACAATAAATGAAACTAATTGCCTTTTAAAGTACTATTTATAGAACACTGGACAAAGCATTGTCTGTTTATTAGACTTTAAGTGGCCAAAAATACTAATAGACAAAGCTCTGTAAGAAAAGGATTACTATTAGGAACTATGCATAAGTTAGAAACTGTGTGACTATTTAATGGCATATTTAATTCCTTAAACTTTTCTCTTGTTATTTTACTCAGGATGTTATTAAAAAGCATTACATGTATTTTATAAAGAAATTATTGTTTATAAAGTCGAGTGGTGTGCTGATTAAGTTTCTAATATTAAGTACTTTGCAATGAGTCATATTTAGTCCAAATGAAGCAAAACTTTATATCATTAACTTGTGCCCACAGTACACAAATTTAATTAAATATTATTTATTCAATAAGGAAGTAGATGGATGAATGAATGAAGGCTCAGAAAGCTGCTGTCTTTAGAAGCAGTAAATACAGGCCATCCTCAGCAACAAGTCTTTCTTTCCAAATGCCCATGATCTGCTGCTAACTGTTATTTGCTCTTAGTTTTCATCTTCCAGAACATAGAGATCCACAAGAGTATGTGTGTGTGTGTGTGTGTGTGTGTGTGTGTTTAAATATATACATTATGTGTGTATACATATGTTCAAATGTTGCATATAAGTGAATAGATGTGTGTACATGCTTATAACTAGTGTATGCCCTCTAAAGTTTCAAGTGGCATTCCACTCCTGCATCCTAAATATTTAATAGTTGAAAGAAACAATGTACCAAGGCAAATTTCAAAATACCAATATTCTTATGACCATTATTCAATAAAGAAGGATAAGAGAAAAAATCAAATTCTTCGGTTTCCTAGACATAAACATACACTAGTTACAAACAAGTACATACACATCTATGCATTTAAATATATATATATATATATATATATATATATATATATATATATAAATATGTAAATATTTGCATATAAGTATACACAATGATATTTATATATAAATACACATATACATATAAAATGTTAAACACAATAAACTCTAATTTAATCCTTTTATTGGTACTTTTTTATTTTTTATTTTATTTATTTATTTTTTTTAAAGAGAGAGTGAGAGAGGAGAGAGAGAGAGAGAGAGAGAGAGAGAGAGAGAGAGAGAATATTTAATATTTATTTTTTAGTTCTCGGCGGACACAACATCTTTGTTGGTATGAGGTGCTGAGGATCGAACCCGGGCCGCACGCATGCCAGGCGAGCGTGCTACCGCTTGAGCCATATCCCCAGCCCAACTTTTTTATTTTTTAAAAATATTTTACTGGTAAAATACAATCACACATAATAGTAGGCCTCACTGTGATATATTTCTACATAGAGTACAGTTTAGTCTATTTCATTCCCTCATGTATTCTCCAATCCTTCCTCTCCTCCTTCCCCCTAATCTTCCTCCTCTACACTACTGATCTCCCTTCTATTCTCATGAGATCCTTTTTCTCCTTTTTGTCTCTCTAGCTTGCACATGTAAGAGAACATGGAACTCTTGACCTTCTGAATCTGGCTTATTTCAGATAGCATGATGTTCTCCACTTCCATACATTTTCTACAAATGACATAATTTCATTTTTCTTTATGGCTGAGTAAAACTTCATTGTGTATATATACCACATTTTCTCTAGGTAAAAGTTTGGAAGCAGCAAAAATATGTGCACACATTTTTTTGGATGAATGGGAGTTTTCAGTACAATTTGTCTTTAGCTTGTGAAGGGAACAACTCATAGACATATTCTGTGAGTCTGACACTGGCATTACTATAATAACTACACAAATGCTATTCTGCCTCCATGCTGAAATATAACACTAAAAATTGTTATTTTTTATTTAGAAATAATTGCTAAAATCACTTCTGAACACCAACTTGGGTTGTTTTTATTGTAATGAGCAGTCATTGAAGTATGCTAAGCAGATAGAAAAAAATAACTCTAGTGGCAATGCACAGGACAATTAATAGAAGATCAGAGTTTTGAAATGATCCAAACAAGACCAGTAAATCCAGAACTAAGATAGTATGCAAGATGGAAAAACAACAAAATAAGAAGTTATTTTCAAGACACTTGAATCTTCCTTGAGGTAATATTGGAACCAAATATAAGAGTCTGTGGTGGGATCCAGGAGATTTCAAGGACATGAAGGGATCTGACATAAGAGACGTAATTCTTCATGGGACTCTGAATGGAGACAGGAGATGTCAGCAGAGGAGAAAATAAGTAGTACAGATAAGCAGTGAAAAAGTCCAATTTGTCACACTCCACTTTAGAATTAGTGACAAGAAATCTAAGGGTCTCCTAAGCATTTTGAAAAATGATTTCAGGTGAGAAATATTGAAGAATAAATTTAAATACATAAAATTAATACTTCAAATACTGGATCTTAGCTATAATAAAAGTTAAATTTGTTATTCTCTAAAGACTGAGTCCCATGTTGCAATCTCTCTGCACATTTGGGGAATTCACTATATTCACATTTTTATTGACCTAAAAAAGAATGCTTTCTATTAATTGATGGCTTGGTTCAAATGGCATGAGTATTTCAAAATTAATGCGGTTCAGTGTGTGTGGGAGACCAACTAGCATGTGACTGAGTCCACTCCTCTGCTGAACACGATGGCGTCCTGCATTGGCCACACTACTAGATAGCCCCAGTCTTCTAGGGTTCTAGTGTCTGTATTTTTTTGCATGGGCATGCCTTCCTACATTCCCATGGGTGGAGCTGTGCTCACCTGTTCCTTTGTAATATTACCCCTTGCCCTGTTTAGGATAGAATGTTCCATGTAAATGCCTTTTGTGTGCCCCCTTCTCTTACTGTGCCCTTGGGTGTGGCCTACCTAGATGTTAGTCAAGCTGTGACAGCAGACATCATGAAGCTAGACTCAGCCCCTTGAAACCTGACCCCTTGCCTCATTTGAATAGCTTCTCCTCAATAAAAGGGATCAGCTCTTTTTCTCTCTTTCTGGGGACCATTAAGGTCAGAGGAGCAGTCACAGCACCTCCAAAGAAAAAAATATTTCTGTCTCTTGTGTGTTTATTTCACACAGCCCAGTTAGCCCAGTTTCCCTGGAGTGATCCCTGAGTGTTTTAGTTGCAAGCAACTGGCAAGTGGGAAGTGGGGAAAAGGGACTATCAGAAAGCAATGTCCTTTCTCAAGGACTGCTCCACTCACAGGAGTGTAGCTGATTCTAGATCTCTTTAAAATACTAACCAAAGAATTAATCTCTTACATAATGAAAAAAAGTCACAAAATCATCTAAACCAGCATCTACCATGGAGATTACATGCAACATGCAAATTACATAATCTGAGTACATTAACCTTGGAACAAAATTATGAGGTCAATTCCATAACTACACAAAGGACAATATTATTCATTTCCAAAGTTTTGTTTTCAATTTGATTGCAATAAACTGAAGCTGAAATGTGAAGGTGAATCAGGAGAAAGATGATTCATCACGTAGTAATCCAGATTCTTCCATTGAAATTAATACATATATTGAATACATATTATATTATTTAATCTTTATAAACACCTTATTATCATCACTATAGTTCAGGTAATTAAAATCAGTCTTGCCTTTCCCATACATCTGCCCATCAAGCACCAACATGGTAGTAAAATGTTTCTGTAGTCACACAGCAACATATAGGCCTTAAGGACCTAAGAATTTAATCTGGAAGGATTAAATTCCAAAAAGCATTACACTCCGTAGAGAAGACCTGATCCCAAGGTGATCTTTCTACCCACAAATAATGTGTTCATATCTCTAAGTGAAAAGCAGTAACTTTCCAATTTTCAATTAATCATATGTAAAAATAATTTGAAAATAAAATGACACATTACAGTTTAACTTTACACTTAACTGTGTATTATAAACATAAAACAAAAATTAGATAATTTGGATATGGTAGAAAATAAACATTTTAAAATAAAACTCATGACACTATTTTTATTGTTAAATGAGTATTATAGAAAGTATACAAAATCAATAATGCAAATTTCTATATAATAAGGAAAAATTATGCATAAATCCGGAATAACATACAAACACCATCAGTAACTGGATTTTCAAGTTTATATATTACCAAATATATCTATCCCCAAAGACTCATCAAGTTTATTGATATTGCTGTAGTTTTCTTGTTCACACTATCAAAATTACCTCTTTGTTTGAGCTTTATCTTTTATTTTTTGCTCAGGTAATTGTACAAATTTCATCCTTACACAGTTTTATGGAACATAAAAAATTTATGCAGTTATGTATTCACCAGCATGATCGAAATAAAGAACTTTTGCAGAATCCAAAATAAAAATTAAAAAGGGCTGGGGATGTGGCTCAGTGGCAAATAGTCCCTGGGTTCAATCCCCAGTATTCTTCCACCAAAAAAAGAGAGAATTTCTGAGGAAAAAGCATAAGTAATCTAAAATACACCAAATTTAAGTAAAAAAGATTCAATTGGGTTAAGAGTAAAGGAATGCAAAAGTTAATATTATTCTAAAACTAGTCAAAAAAAGCTGGTGTAGCACTATAAAGTTTAGGAAAATTATAGACATTTATAAAATATTGCCAGAAGAGCACTTTTAAGGCAAAAACAAGAAGAATTAAGTAAGTAACAGAAAAAAAGCAAACATTAATGAAATTTATACTTAGGAAAAGAAGGGTAAATTGATAACATTGATAAATACTAATTAAATTGAACAAAATATGCCAAAAAAGGAAGATAAAAATTAATGAAATAAGAAATCAGTGGTCATCACTACTGACTCAGTAAATATGAAAAGTAATAAAGCTTGATAATGAAAACTTTGTGCCCATAACTTGAAACTGTAGATGAAATGAACTTTTTGATTCCACAAAACTACAAGCTGTCACATCCCACAGAGAGAATAATCTGAATAAGTCCATCTGTATTAAAGAAATTGAGTCTTTCATTAAAAGCTTTTCAAAACAAAAAACTAGGTCCAAAGGATTTTATTGGTGAATTCAATTGGCTAAAGATGAAAACATATGAATTGCCTACAATTTTTCAGAATATAAAAGAAGAACGCACATGTCTTATTATTCTATAATACCAGCATTAATCTGATACAAAAACCATGTAAAGTCATTGAAAGAAAGGAAGGCTACAAATATCTCCCATGAACATAGTGACAGAATTTCTCAGCAAAATATTAGTAAATCATATCTAACAATATGTAAAGATAATTAAATGCTAAGAGTGGATGGAATTTATTCTAGATATTCAAGTCTAGTTCAATTTTTAATGACAACTTTAAATAATCTATCACCAGGCTAAAAAATATCACCAGGTTAAAAGACAGTATTGTTACTGAATAGCAAGTGATTTAGAAAGACAATTCTTAAAAAAGAGAGAGAGAGAGAGAGAGAGAGAGAGAAACAAAACCAGATTCATCTCAAAGTCTTAGTGATAGGAGGAAATCTTTCATAACTTAATAAGAATATTCACCTAATAAACAGAAAACTAACATTATACTTAATGTGGATAAACTTGACACTTTTCCCCAAAATGCAGGACCACGATATTCTCTCTCACCTCCTATTCAACATCATCATCAGCAAAGTATTTAATCAAATAAGGCAAAAAAGAAAAATAAAACACAAGTGTGCCAATTAAAATGCCCTTGACATTTATTGGGGTTATGTTTTAATAAATCTTTTGAAAGTTAAAAATATCATACCAAAAATTCATTTAATACAAATAACCAACTGAACATCACAGCCTTGTCTTGCCTTCTTCAAAAGTACTCAGAACAATTACATTAGCTTACAGTTAGGTAACAAAGCCTCTTTTACACATGATGACCCTGTGATTTTGTCGCTGACAGGAAGCTATACCTGGCTGCCACTGCCAGAGTCATGAGAGTATCATATTAATTTTGCTAGGTTCTAGAGAATGTATATCACTTTTATGCCTTCATAAAGGTAAAACATTATACGTCTAAACATCACAAGTAAGGAATCATCTGTATTTCCATTTGTCCTTTTCTTCTTTTTCTGTTATTCTGCCTTCTCTTGGTTTTAATGAACACATTATTTTTCTATTATGTACACTCTGCTTATATAATTTATATCATGACATAATTTTTATTTATAAAGATTTCTTCACAGTGTACAATATACATTTTAACTAATCAGCATTTAACATCAAATGCAGGAGGATCATGAGTTTAATGTCAGCCTCAGCAATGGAAAGGCACTATTAAACTCAGTGAGACCATCTGTAGTAAAATATAAAATAGGGCTGGGGATGTGGCTTAGTGGTTGAGTTCCCCTGAGTTCAATCTCTAGTACCCAAAATAATAATAATAATAATAATAATAATAATAACAACAACAACAATAATAATAAACTATTTCTAGTGTACTGTGAGATTCTTGTAACAATATATCACCAAATCCTGTCTTTTATTCACTTTTAAATGTGTTTAAACATGTCACACAGCTTTACTAGCTATACTTTAAAAAGACAGTTTTCTTTTGGAATAATTAAAATTCAAAACAGTTAATTTTATCTTCATATAATTCAATTACAACTATTTCTTTATAGAGATCCAAATTCTTACTAGTGTCAAGTTCCTTCTAGCTGGAGGGCTTTCCTTAACATTTCTTATAGATTAAATATTTTGGTCAATAAAAACTTTAGTTTGTATTTGCATGACAAATTATTTTTTCCGCTTTAATGAGTATTTTTGCTGTGTATAGAAAATATCTAAGTCAACTTGCCTTTTTTCTTTCGGAACTTAAAGATGTCATGACATTATCTTTTGTCTTTCAGGGTTTCACATGAGCATCTGCCATGGTTCTTATCCTTGTTCCTTTGAAACAACTTCTGTCTGGCGCCTGGTGCTTCTTCCTTTTGTCTTAGTTGTTGAGCAGCTTTCATGTAATATGCCTAGGTCTGTTTTGCTCCAAAGTTTTCTAATTCTTGGTATTCTCTGAACATTTTAGGTCTGTTATTTTGTGTGTGCCATCAATTTTGGAAAATTATTAGCCATTAATTATTTGAATATTTCTTGAGGACATTTGCATAATCCAGCCGGGAGATGGTCTCTGCTTCAAGCTTGCTATTACTGTGGTTAACTTCAGTAACCACAAGAAAGGCATTGCTTAGTAATACTTATATTTGGGCGGGGGGCAGAATATTTCATCAAAGTTATGTTGGAGGGTGGGTGCAGATATATGCCTCCATTTGGGTTCTTTCTTCTCATTTGACTTTGGCTCTTCTCGTTGCACTGTTTCCAAGATCAATTTGTCTTTTTGTAGCTCTGTTGGCTGTATTTTACTATTATGACTACTCAAAGGATGCTACTATGCATGGGGTGGGGAGCCAAGAAAGGGGCACTCTGTGGTGTTCTGGTTCTCAGCCTTTACAGAGGAATGTGAATCTCCATTTTAGCATTTGTTCTTCACAAGTGCTTCTGTCCCCATCCAGGTATAATGTGGTCCTGGCATGTATTTCAATCTCTTTTCCAGAGAATCAGATACTTACTTTTCCAAATCTTCTTTCAAAATTACAGAGATTTCTACTGAAACAATCAGCCTTAGTATTTGACAACTCATGAATGAAAAAGATTGTGTTTGTGTGTGTGTGTGTGTGTGTGTGAGTTTAACAACAAAAAAAATGAAAGGACATGATGTGATAAGCTGGAAAATGGATGCAATGAGAGAGTCATATCACTTGAAATAAGCCAAATACAAAAATCAAGAAGCTCATGATTTCCTCTCATATGTGGAAGCTAGAGGAAAAAAAAAAGAAAAAATGGAGATCTCATGAAAATATAAGGAAAACTAGTAGGGTAGAAGCAGGACAATGGGAGGAGAGAGGACTGGAGGGTGAATGCAGGTACTGAGGAATGAAATAGATCAAATTATGTTATGTGTATGTATGAATATGCCTCAAAAAACTATTATTCCATAATATGGCATAATATACTATTATGTATAATTATTATGCACCAATAGAAAAATTTTAATATAATCAGTAAACAATCTACAAGAAAATAAGTTCAAAAAAATAGATCTATTTAAAAATGATAAACATTTCAAAATCCCTCCTTTGTTCTCAAATTGGAGAATATATATTTTTTGTTAATGAAAAAATGTACAGCCAATTTTTTATCCCCATCTATTTTAATGTGAATCAGTGGTATTTTAGAACCTGATCACATATCTTCAAAACATACAGACACACTCATGAAAAGAAGAATAAAACTGCACTTAATTGATGAGTACTGGTGGTGATTCATTGGATTCTCATAGATACAATACACACATACACAGGATGGGGGCTGGGGGGCACACACCATGTTGATGATTCTCTTGTTTATTGTTTTCCTTAGTTGTGGAGATCAAATGCATAAAGACATGGGATACCAGTCTATAGTATGAAAAAGTTGTAGCGGGAGCTATATAAAATATTCACCATTACAAGATTATACTTTTAGATATTTAACTGAGATAGAAGAGAAACAAAGAAAAAACGTTTTAAAAAGGTGATAGAAAACATACAAAAAGTTAGGAGAAAGAAAGTATATGTAAATATTGGTCATCCTAAATCCTCAAAAAATAAGAAAGGAAGAACAAAAACAGAAGGCAAGAAGGAAGAGAAACAGGAAGAGAAAGTGGAAGGCAGGTTATCTTCCTGCAACATCACATATTTTAATAAAATATTAACATTGTGTTGCTAATAAAGCAAATGAAATAAGATAATATTTACAGAGTTACAAGTGAGTTTGTCTATTGTAGAAAACCATGTGTGAGATTTCTAATAAGAATTCATAGTGGAATATTTTGATGAACAAAAAATCAAACAATTACATTTAAGTAATAAAGTCATTTGAGCAATTCAAGAAAGAATGTCATGGGGATTCATCAAGTTATTAAAAAGAAGAATACCCAGAAGGACATCAAAGTCTCCTTATGGATGATTTTCATGACTGCCATAATATAAAACAAACAAATTAAAGGGATGTGTTATAAAGATAGCTGGTACAGGCTGTAGTTTTCACTAATTTTCAGTAGTATGCTTTTACAAAGGCCAAAGCTGTTATTTCAAAGTTGTAAACGTACATCTCTTTACTAGATCCCTCAGGGCTTGTATCACTTGCTTTTTCTTAGAGAATAAATGAAAGGATTTAGTACAGGTGCAATGGAAACAGCAAGCATTAATACCCCCTTGTTTAAAGATATCCTTTCCTCTGCAGAAGGTTTGATATACATAAAAATACAACTGCCATAAGAGATGGAGACCACAATCAGGTGGGAGGAACAGGTGGAAAAAGCTTTCTTTCTCTCCTGGGCAGAAGGGATCTTCAGAACTGTTATGATTTTGATATAAGAGAACAATACCAGAGCCAGTGTATTCAAGAGGGTGATAATGGCTAAAATAAAATTTGACAACTGTAAGTCATGTGTGTCTGTGCAGGAGAGTTTCAGGATAGGAGAGTAGTCATAGAAAATATGTTCAATAACATTGCCATCACAGAACTCCAGCATCAAACTCACAATAACTCCAGGGGTGATCGCTACCCCAGCAGCTATCCAATAGGCAGCAACCAGCAGGTGGCTCACTCTGCTGCTCATAATGGTTGCATAATGAAGGGGTTTGCAGATGGCCACATAGCGGTCATAGGACATAGCTGCCAACAGGAAAAACTGTTATACCTATAAAAAGAGTAAAATGTCCTGTTGAGAGCCACAGCCAAAGGGGCCCCCAGCAAACTTCCAGCTGCCAGCTGATGATTGGCTCACAGTGGCCCCAGCAACATCTAGCTGATTGGCTCCTCTGCAGTGATGTTCATTGGGCTGTTTCCCTGCCCTTCAGACTGCCAGCTGATGATTGGCTCACAGCGGCCCCAGCAACATCTAGCTGATTGGCTCCTTCACGGAGCTGCTCATTGGGCTGTTTCCCTGCCCTTTCAGACCACGGAGCTGCTCATTGGGGGACTTCTTTGGCTCCGCCCACGCGACTCAGCCAATTGGCCTCAAGAGCAGGAGGATTGTGGGAAGTGGTGAGGTTGGTGGGTGTGAGAGGCTTGTGGAAGCGGGTGGTGGCAGTTGGGCTCTGAGGGTTTTTTCCGGAGGAGCTGTTTTGTTTGGCGTTTGTAGTTCTAAAAATAAAGTTAGTTTCTTTTGACAAGTGGCTCCTGAATTGTGCCCAGACAGACTGCGGCAATGTCCCTGTGCCAAACAAGCATCAAGGGAAATAGTCTTGTCCTTAGTGACTATGCTGACCAGGTATCTAGGGATCCAGGCAGTTGTCAGTGTGATTTCTAAGAAGGAAAAATTTCTAAGGAAGAAATACATGGGTGTTTTGAGGTGGGGATCCAGCAAGGTAAGAAGGATGATGGTAAGATTTCCTGTAATACTCAAAAGATATGTTAAAAATAGAAAAAGGAAAACTACAATTTCCAAATTTGGGTCATCTGTCAGTCCTGCAATAATGAAGTTTGTCACTAATGTGTGGTTCCTCATAGTTGAATTCTGTTAAGATGCCATCTGAACTGCAAGGGGGTGAAGGTGATAAATAATTAAGCAATATTAAGGATACATCAAGTGCAGATTTTGAACTGATAATAAAAATCCTAGCAACTTAGTAGATGTGTATGTGCTTTGTTTTCCTTCGAGAGTTTTCACATTTTATGTAGCACTGAGAACCACAGGCTTACCCCTCTTACTCTTATCTCCTTTCTGGATACTCATTTTCCTAATTCTCTTTCATATATATATGAAATACTTACTTTCAACAAATTCCCCAGGGGTTTTCTTTGCTGATGCATTGTGAAAATTTCTTTTTACTATGATCAAATATATATTAGCCATATCTTTACAAATGTATGGATTTCTAATTTCCTGCTAGAAATATCTGCACACTTTATCTAGTTTTCCTAATATATGCAGACCTAACTCCTACAATCTCACCCATTAAACAGGAAAACATTTTTTAGGTTAATAAGGTTAATCCCCCTATTGTTAAAATCATTTTCCATCTTCTGCTCAGTTTCTTTCAGAAAGATGTATATTTTTTGGATATATCTGCATTTCAAAATGTGTAGCTAATAAAAACTGACATTTTGCAATCAATCTTTTCTAAAGGATTATTTCCTGATGATATATGTATGTTTTGTTTTGAGGTTTTTGCTTGTGGCCACTAAAACTTTTTCAAGAAAAAAATAACTTTTATGAATTTTAAGACGAAATACAATATGATTTGCCAAAGTGGTAAATAAATGCACAGTTGAAAATTTTCATGGAATTTGCAATATTTTTCCCAATTCTTCAATAAGTTTCAAAGCATCATTAGCTTTATCTATATAATAAATAATTTACATTCAGTAATATTAAAATATTACATCCTTCAGCAGAGAAAATTGAATATGTATCAGTAACATTTTGAATATATATTTTTGAGAATTATTGCTGATGGTGCTACTCTAATAGAAAAATACAACTCTTTCAAATATGTTCTTTGAATTTTTCATCATGAGTTACACAAATTTTTTTTTTGTATCTCTAAATCTGAGTTTAACTGACTCAATCTTATAGTCACATATTCAGAATAAATTGGTTTATATGAAAACTCTTTTGTGCCCAAAACAACAAAATAGAAGAAATACTTTCAACAAATTCCCCAGGGGTTTTCTTTGCTGATGCATTGTGAAAATTTCTTTTTACTATGATCAAATATATATTAGGCATGTTTTTTTAAAGTCTTATAAAAATTCATTTCTAATCCATACTTTTTTTTGCTTCACTTTCAACCGAGACTGTGTTCACATTGAAATCCAGAGATATTTAGAAACATACATAAACATTTGTATTTCTCTCTCCAGTCAGCATATGTGCCTCATTTTCAAACACATTATTCTGACTTCTCTAGAAATCAAATAATTAACCTCCAGTTTCAGCCTTACCTAAAACCTAGAAATCTAAGATGTTTGTTTTTATCAAAACTGTACTATTTTCTTATTGATGCTTATTTTTATGTTCTTTTTAAAAAGTAGCTACAGTTTCTTATTCTGACTTGAATGAAGCAATTTTCTCTCCACATTGATATACATTATATTTCCACTTTTTATATAAAGAGCATATTTACTCAGAACTGGTATAGTTTCTTGGGGATTCTTATGGGAAAACATACTAATAACTATTTTCATCATTAACTCTAGAAACAAAAATATCAAAGTTAATTAATCGCCTTGTTGCAGGGTGTCCATAGGGGAAACTGAAATGTTGACTTTAAAATGGTATTCAAATGATGTATGGAAAACTAAGTTGTGCCAAGTGTATGGGCTATGGGGAGCCTTCTCATTCTCCCTTCCAAAAGAAGAATTCAGAGATGAATGTGTAGCTAGAATGTTGTTCACAATCTTTAATCACTGAAAATTCTAAAATTAACTCATATTATGTGATTTGCGGTATCAAACATATTTATCTCTTCTAATATCCCTCCAAACTCAAAGTCTAAATTATTTACATGTGAATATGATAGCCAGAAATTAATGGCATAACCAAATTTTAGGAAGTAACTTAAAACAGAAATATAATTAAGCAAGATTTTTTAGTGCACATCCAGATATTTGTATAAGTGTCCTTTAAATCATGAAGAAGATTTATTTATTTATTCTTTTTTTAATTAATTTTTTATTTATATATAACATCCCAATGCATTATATAGATCATAAGTTTAAGGTCAACCTGAGTTATATAGCAAGACCCCATATCATAAAAAATATTAATCACAAAAAATGAAATAAAAGGTATCAATCAAAGACTCAAAGCCCAATGAACATCAAGGGAAAACCATGCTTGGTTTCTCTTCAATGAAGCCAGGTGAAATATAGATCAGGTAAAATTATTGTAAGTTCAAAACCTTCAATATGAGTTTGAGTATATCTTTGGCTAGTAAGTAAATATAGTTAGTTTACATCTGGATCAATGTTAAAGAGGAGATGTAGTACCTAATGGGGAGATTATGTATTAATACCACACATGGTAATAATTATATTAATATTATTTAATATTATATTTTTTCATAAGTTAGGGTCTATAAAGGAAAAGAGAAATATTGCTGGAACAAATTTTACACAGGGGATTTTTTTTTCAGGTTAGAAAAGGGAAAAGAGAGAGAGAGAGAGAGAGAGAGAGAGAGAGAGAGAGAGAGAGAGAGAACAGGAACATGGAGGTAACTCCAAGTTAATATATATCTGTTCACGGAGGAAGTTTGAAAAAAGGAATGTACACATGCACAGCCCCTGAGGATGATAATGATAACATGACACTCATGCTTTTGCCTTTGTCTCTTGGATTATCTATTCTGGGGAAAGAGGTGGATTCTCAGAACACAGGAGTTGGGAGTAGTTGATAGATGAAATTGTTGCTTTTGAAGTGTGATACTCTATGAATACTTTCAGTTCTTGGGAACTTAGTGCAGGGACCCCACAGAGTTAGCATTCTTATCTGGGAAGATAGAGCACTGTCTATTGTTGCTTACACAGCTAAGTCCTATGATAAAGCTAGCTCTATGAATGAGAACATAAGATGAAGCCTGAGACCAATTCCTCTACAAAGTAATGTGCTTTTTCTAGGACCAAGAGACACTCAGAATAAACAAAAAATTGATAAAATGAATCCCTGTGTTGTCTTACACTTTCTAATTATTCTGTAGTGTTTCTCATTGTCAATGTCTATCAGGGACTTATTGCAAAGGAGATTGGGTAATACAGTTTACAGTGTGTCATCCCCAAGATCACAAAGCTAAATAAATGCTGGCTTTGGTGCTGCAATATGATCCATAAAAATTAGGATGTTTTGTTTTCCAATTTTGGTATTTTTTCATATTAATTACTATAGATATATTTCTATGACCCCTTTGACTGTGAAATATAGAAGACTGTTGTATCATGAGTGAAAACATGTAAGAGCCTTTGATTATGCTTTACCATGCTTTCCTTCTTTTAGTTACTCACTTAAACAATCTTAAACAGGTCCTGGATGAGCAAGATATGGAACCAGCTTTAGCCATTATATATTTGACATGTCAGGAGAGCAATACTTTTAAGTCCTTGAAATCTTGATATTAATAAAAAAAGAACACCATCTGTTTTAGTCAACTTTTTCACCACTGTAAACAAAAGACTGATAATAATGATATCAGTAGAAGAAGAGTTTATTTGGGGACTGAGGGTTTTAGAGGTCTCAGTCCTTAGATAATGTATGTGACAAAGAATGAAAAAAAATAGATACAAACTGGTAAGCTCACAAGGGTGTACCTCAAAAGGAAACTGCTCTCATTAAGAGGAAAAATAAGGAACTTAGTGCTCTAGGTTTCCAGGTACTAAAGAGCCAAAAGGAAATTGATGTCAAGCTTGCTGGATCTTAATGCTATTCCTTACAAAGTTTCCACTTGGGAGTTACAGTCAGGGATCTTCTGTAGTAATATCCAATGACATGTAACTAAGTAATACAAATTCAGCACTTCAAAAGGACAAACAGTAGAAATCTCACAGTGTCTGTGAGTAGAAAACCTGGAAGTTCTACAGCACTGCTGCCAAAGCCACCTGTGGCCTGGGTCCCTATGCTGAGGCTCAGCTGGGGATCATGAGTTCATTCCAGGATTACTCAGGCTGTGGCCAGCACATTTATCATGGCTTTGGAATTCCTGAAAGCTTGTTTCTCCAGAGACAGCGATGGAAAGATGCTGGAGAGCAACCAAGCTGGCATGAATTATATATAAACAACATAATCAAAACAGGGACAACAACAGCAAAAAAAAAAAAAAAAAAAAAAAAAGCTTTGTCATATCATTCTACTGGTGGAGAAGAGATTCTGAAAGAGCATGACCCCAGGGGGTTCCAGTCTTGGATCCTTCAGTAGTGCACACTTGCCAAGTCTTCTTCAAAAGCACATATTCTCCTACAAGCCCAGTGGAAATGTGGGAAAGAGAAAAGTTCTGAAATATACTAAACCAAACATTTACAAAATATTAGAAAACAAAGGAAGGGTACTTGTATTCTCTTTTTTTGGTTAAAAAAGAAAGAAAAAGAGCCTGTCCCTGTTTGAAGTTTCTCTTAAAATAAGATGATCAACCTAAATTACCAATGTTTCTCCCCCATTAACTGCCATGGCAAATCCTGGTAAGCCAAAAACAATTAGAAGAACAAAAAAATTCAAATGAAAAATGTGTGCCAAACATACTGCAATCAAACAATTCAGTAGTTGAAACAATGTGATAGACCCCAAATTTTCCAAGAGAAATAAGACAGAAAATAAAAAGAGTGCATAAACTTTGTTTGCTTTACTTCTACTGTGAAAGGAGCAATACTTGGTGTCTTTTTTTTTCATTTCATCAGCTCTATGTTCATATTACTCTCAATTGTCATTTTATCTTGCTGATGTGCCTATGTACTTTCTCCTGTCTAAAATAGACACTCAATATGTTTTTATCAATGCATAAAACATTTGAATTGCAAATTAAATATCATAAGACCTTTCCTCTTATTTTCTCAGTTTTTGTTTTTACATTTCCCATGCCATTGGATTATATGACTTTGTCAGACATTTGTTTCAGGTTGAAAGAAAATGAGATTGACAATAGGAAGTTCAAAATAACTCAAGACTGTCATGTCCTCATTTTTTAATATTTATTTATTTTTGTTGTAGTCGGACACAATAGCTTTATTTTATTTATTTATTTTCACTTGGTGTTGAGGATAGAACCGAGGGCCTTGCACTTGATAAGCGAGCTCTCTACTGCTGAACCACAACCCCAGCCACTATCATATTGACCTCACTGTTGATGCTGGCATTGCAAATCTCTGGCATTTAATGTTGAAGAAACATAATTAAAATTACTCTCTTTACTTTAGGGGGCTCTCATTAGTACCATGCTCTCCAGAGACATTTTAATCATGCTTTCTTTGTTTTTTAAATCAAGACTGAAGTTAGAGGTTCCAAAATTTCCAGTATTATCTAGAAATAGAATGTATTTTGACTGGAGAAAATGGGATACTATTTACACAGACCATGTTTGAAAGTTCAAAACATTAATTAGAATCAATAATCCATTTTTTTTGTTTTGTTTTTGTTTGTGTGTGTGTGTGTGTGTGTGTGTATGTATGTGTATGTATGTCAATAAAAAAGTACTACTGAAGTTAGGAGTGGCTATTTCTCAAGAAAGCTATTTAGAATTTTCCTTAGAAAGTTCCGTTGAGCACATGTTGCATGATCAAATAAGAATTTTTATTCTTAGAAAAGATAATGTAAGAAAAGCATAGTACCCCTTATATATTAGCTAAATAATGAAACATTTGGCAATTTCTGTCCAATAAATCTATTTCTCAACAATAAATGTAAATGTAGAGACAGAATAAAATATAGCACAGTCATATTAAAAATAAAGATATACACGTATGATTGAATTATAGAAAGTACGAAACACACACCAACAACCAAAGTCCAAAGTGCTTCTTTTCAAAATTCAAAAAATATTACTTCAAAAAACATATGCAAACATTTGACTCATCTGACTCATATTTTACTGTTTTCCAGATACATTTTTATCAGGAAAATCTATCTGAAACCACCCGTTGGAAATGAAAAATAGAACATCAGTAACAGACTTCATCCTCCTGGGTCTAACAGATGATCCAGAGCTCCAGTTTGGGACTTTCTTCTTTATATTTCTCACCTATGTGCTGAGTGTTACTGGAAATCTAACTATCATCAACCTTACCCTCCTGGATTCCCACCTGAAGACCCCCATGTATTTCTTCCTCAGGAATTTCTCCTTCCTAGAAATTTCATTTACTTCTGTCTGTAACCCTGGGTTTTTGATCAGCATCGTAACTGGGGACAAGTCGATTTCCAACAATGCTTGTGCAGCTCAACTATTTTTCTTTATCTTCCTTGGATCAATGGAGTTTTTCCTCCTGGCCTCCATGTCCTATGATCGCTACGTGGCTATCTGCAAGCCTCTGCATTACACTACCATCATGAGTAACAAGATCTGTTACCAGCTCATCATCATCTCTTGGCTGGCTGGTTTCTTGGTCATTTTCCACCACTGGCCATGGGCTTGCAGTTAGATTTCTGTGATTCCACTGTCATTGACCACTTCACCTGTGACTCTGCTCCTTTGCTGCAAATCTCTTGCACAGACACCAGTACTCTAGAGCTCCTGAGTTTTGTTTTAGCTTTGTTCACTCTCCTGACCACATTGACACTAATAATTCTCTCCTACGCTTACATCCTCAGAACAATTCTAAGAATTCCCTCAGCTCAACAAAGAACAAAGGCCTTCTCAACCTGTTCCTCACACATGATGGTTGTCTCCATCTCATATGGAAGCTGCATCTTCATGTATATGAAAATACCCCAGACCTGAAATAGTTTGACTATTTTCAGGATGTGGATGGAGCCAAGGCATTATTTGTCATTCTATGACTGGCTTTTATCTTAATATGTCTTCCAAGTCCAAGTATGTTGCTGCATATGGAAAGAATCTCATTATTAATTAGGACTGAATAATTTCCTAATGTGTATGTGTATATATATATACACATACACACACACATACCATGTTTTCTTTGTTTACTAATCTGTAGATATATATTTAAAGGATTGCTTTCATATCCTTGGTATTGTGAATAACAATGTAGTAAACATAAGTATTTGAAAATCTCTCGAAGATCCTGGTTTCAATTCTTTTGGGTACATATAAAAAAATTTTGGTTTTCTATATCATGTGGTAGTTCTATTTGTGATTGTTTGAGGAACAATTGTACTGTTGTCTGTATGAGAGGTGCCATTTTAAATCCCCATCAACAGTGTACATGAGTCTCAATTTCTTCTCTCCTGGCCAACACTTGTTACTTTTAGTTTGGAGGATTGTTGTTTTTACTTTTATTTATATAATCGCCATCATAAAAGATGTGATGCTTCACTGTGGTTTTAACTTGCACTTCACTGATATAAGTGATGTTGATAACCTTATACATTTGTATATCATCTTTGGGAAAATAACTATTCAAGTCTTTTTCTAATTTTTTTCAATTGCACTAGTTGTTTTTTCTGTCAAGTCTATGGAGTTCCTTATATTTTGGATATTAATCCCTTACCATGTTTATGTTTTATAACGTCTTATAATTTTTTTTTTTCATTCCATGGGATGCCTTTTCTTTCTGTTGTTTTCTTAGCTGTGTAGAAGCTTCTCAATTTATAGTGCTGCCACTTGTCTATTTTGGGTTTTTCACCTGAAGTTTTGGTGTCATTGCTAAGACTAATGTCATGAAGCTTTCCACATATATTTCTTCCTAGGAGTTTTAGTGTCTCAGATATGTGTTTGTATATATGTGTGTGTATCTCTGTGTGTGTAAGTGTGTGTGTTGTCTCAGATCTTATGTTTAGTCTTCAGTCTTTTTCCAGTTCATTGTTGTGTATAATGTAAGATAAGGCTCCAGTTTCATTCTTTTGCATGAGAATATATCGTTTTTAAATTCTATGTATTGTATGTACTGTCCTTTCCTATTGTGAATTCTTAGCACCTTATAAATATCAATTTTCTGTACATGCATGAGATTTTTACTGAGCTCTGTATTCTGCTCGATTAGTTTTTCATGCCTCTCTCTCTATAAATGCCATACTGTTTAATTATTGTAGCTTTGTTAGATATTTAGAAATCAGTAAGTGTTACATGTCCAGCTCCATTCTTTTTCTCATGACTGATTTGGCTATTCAAACTCTTAAGGCATTCTATTCGAATTTTAGACATTTTTTTCTTTCAGTAAAAATTGCTATTGAAATCTTGATACAGATTGCATTGAATGTGTAGATAACTTTGTGTAAAGAACAATTGAACAAAATTAAAACTTCCAATCTAAACACAAGGAATCCATTTATTGATTTTGTCCTTTATATCATTTTTCAGGTTTTAGAGTTTTTACTATGGAAGTCTTTTCTCTATTTAAGTTTATTTTAAGTATTTTATTCCCTGTTATTGCAAATTAAAATGTTTTCTTACTAATTTTTCAAATATATGTTGTTAGTGTGGAGATGCAGCTAATTTTTGTATGTCAGTTTGGTATCTTGCAACTTTACTTGTTCATTGGTTCTTACAGTGTGTGTCTGTGTATGTGAGTGTGTATTTTTCAATGTTTTTCTCATAGAAAATCATGTCATCAATACAGAAAGATAATATGACTTCTTTTCCAATTGAATACCTTTCATTTCTTATTTTATCCAATTGATCTAGCTATAACTTTCAGTTCCATATTGAATAAAAAACGTGGTGAATATGGGAATATTTGTCATGAATTTGTTCTTTAAGGATCAAGTTTTCCATCACTGAATATGATGTTTGTGGTGGGCTTGTTATACACTGTCTTATTACCTTGGGATTAATTCTTTCTAAAGTGTTTTGAGAATTTTTAATCATAAAATAGTAATTTATCCCCAGAATGCTCAACATGGGAAAAATCAATTTATTAGATAAACTACATTAACAAAATGAAGGATAAAATCACATGACCATCTCAATAGATACAGAAAAAGTATCAAAATTCAATACTATTTTATTATAAAAATACAATTCCTTACTTTTTATTCCTTATAGAAAGGCAAGAGATTCATCACCATTGATTTAAATTAAAGGGTTGATTGGATAGTGTTGATTCACAATCCTTTGAATAGGTGCAAGTCTCTGAATTATCTCTTTGATCCAAGAGGATCAGTTATATGTTTCATAGCAACAGTGTGCTGCTTACGTGTATGAGTGCTGGAATGAGGTTGCCTGGCTTTGTATGCTGACCTTGTCATTTACAACCTTGACACTTTGAACAAACCATTACCTTCTCTGGAATTCAGATTTGTTCATTTGTTGTTAAGGAGGAAAAATAATTGTATTGAATGCATAGATTACTTTGTTCTGATTTTATGTAGGTAAACATTTAAAATACTGAAAGTAAACAAGTTCTCAGTAATGTTAACAATTATAATTGTATTTGGGCCATCTCAGTGTAGCACTGGTCCCAGCAGACTGTGGGATCAAAGCACTATAGACTGAAACCTCTAAAACCAAGCCATTTTATTCTGACCAACACTGAATTTATGCTGACCAACACAAGCTGCAGAATTGGGGCAAACCTACACATGGATCACCCTCTAGTGCTGAAACAATGAACTTGTCAATAACAAGAGTGCAGTAAACCTGGACTTAGGACACTATCTAGCGTTGAAATGGCAGAAATGACTAAAGACTCAAAAAAAAATAAGCACTTAAAGTTCCTAGAAAGAAAGGCCTAAACAAAGACATATTATGAAGATTAGAATAAACACTCAGTTTTTCAATAACGTTGAACAGCAATAAGCATCAAGGACTTTCCAGAAAATACTAATTGTCACAATAAGGTACAGGAAGCCAACCAGATAGTAACCAATATAGATGAATTCTTATTATATATATTATATATATATGTATATATATATATGTATATATATATATATATATATATATATATATATATATATACATATATATATATAAAGAGAGAGAGAGTTAGTTTAGGTGGACACAATACCGTTATTTTATATATATTTTTATGTGGTGCTGAGAATTGAACTCAGTGCCTCACATATACCAGGTGAGTCCTCTACCACTGAAGAGGAGAGCAAGTACAGGATGCTTCTTGGCAATCACAGGCCTAGCGCAGAGCCCATCTTGAACTCGTGCACACAATAAAAACCTCCAACAGATATGACACCTCCTGTCAGTCAGTCACAGGCTCCTGAGCTGACAAACCAGAATTAGCTGGTGGGAGATCCATAGCAACTTAGAGAGTGTCTCCTATGACCCACCTCCTCTGGAGGGGTCCAAAACCAAGAATGATGGACATCTTCTAAATGTTCCAAATCCTAATAAAATCCAAGCCATTTTCAATGAGAATTTTCTTCACTTTGCAGTGTTTACTATAAATAACACTTCAACTTAATCATATATATTAATACATATTACTCTCTGTCTGGAGAGTTAGTCGTTATCCTAATAGCTGACATTGTATCTTCAACACATTTCCATGTATTTTTTCTAATCATTTAAAGCATTAATTAGAATTGTTCTATGCTTTCCCACCCCTGGTTTATTCTTGCTCCTCTTACTCCTAGTCTCCCTCCAACATTATCTACTATTATCTATTATATTACTGCATCAATCCCACCCTATCTGTATTTTTCTTCTTTTCAACTTGGTGTGTATTATCCTTTCCCACTTTTTTTTTCTTTTTTTCTCTCATTTGCCCAGTCTTTCTCTTTTCCCCTTTCAGCCCCTATAGAATGCTTTAGAAAATTTTCTATATTTAAAAAATAATGTAAAATCAGCATTATGTAAAAATGCAGGGAAAACAATGTTTATAGCACCACAATTAACAATAACAAGCTGTGGAACCAACCTGGATGCCCTTCAACAGATGAATGGGTAATGAAAATGTCGTACACATATACATCGGTGCATTACTCAGGTATAAAGAAGAATGAAATGATGCCATTTGCTGATCAGTGGAAGCTCAATAGAGACAATCACGCTAAGTGAAATAAGCCAGACCCAGAAAGTCAAAGGTCAAATGTTTTCTCTGATATGTAGAAACCAGTCCAAAATAAGGAGAAAAAGAAAAAGCAAAGAAAATGAGGGTTCCATCCCAATAGAAGAAAGATCAATCAATTAGAAGGTGGAATTGAGGAAGAGAGAGGAAGAACAGGTAAGGGAAGAACAGTGGGACAAACTGACCGACCTATTTTTCTTATGAATGTAGGGGAATGTACCAGAGTGAATCTCACCATTATGCATATCCACAAGACAATAATTTATAAGCAAAAAGTATAAGTAAAGGCAGAAAACTCAGTAGAGGAAAGGGAACAGGGGGAGTGAGGAGAATAGGGAAAGGGGATATAGTGGCGATTGAATTAGAGCAAATTATAATCCATGCTTTCATGCATGCCAAAGTGAATCCTAGTGTTATGTATAACTAAGGGAATCCAATTAAAAACACAAGAAAGGGGAAAGATACCTTTTTTTTTTGGTTAGAAAAATTCTGTCCTTCATTGACCATTCTCTGAAAATCAGACAGTCAACCTAAGTCACCAGTATTTCTCCCCCATTTCCATAGATTCATCTTCCATAGCACATCCAGATAGATACAATACAATTCTAAGGACAAAAAAAAAATTCAAATTCAGCATATATATTATACATACTGTACTCAAAGAATTCAGCATCTGAAATGATGAACCAGACCCTAAATTGTCCAATGGAAAAAAACACACATAAGAAAATGAAATCAGGATATAAACTAGGCTTGCTTGGTTTCTAATGTGAAAGGAACTATATTTTTATTTTTATTTATTCTTTTGGATACACATGTCAGTAGAGTATATTTTGCATTATTTATGCAAACATGGAGTATAGAAGTAAAGGAGGGCTGGGGCTGGGGCTAAGAGGGTGGAGCACCTGCCTTGCATGTGTGAGGCACTGGGGTTGATCCTCAGTACTACATAAAAATAAATAAATAAAGATATTGTGTTCATCTATAATTAAAAAAAATTAAAGGAAATAAGTAAATGATATATGAGGAATTTTTTCAGATATATATATTTCATGAGTTTTATGTTTATATTGTATTCTCAATGTTTATTGTAACTTGCTGATGTGATTATGTACTGACTTTATCTTTCCTGAAATACGTATAAATATTCTTCCTATCAAAAAATAAGAATATAAATGGCACAGTTAATATGTTATGGTTTGGATATGAAGTGTCCCTCTAAAGCTCCTGAATCAATTGCAAAAATATTCAGAGATAAAGTGATGAGCTTATGAGAATAGTGAACTAACCAAGCCATCTTAAATTGAATGTATTAACTGTGTACTTACTATATAAGTGGGAGGGGTATGGTTGGAGAAAGTGGGTCACTGGAGGCATGACTTTTGAGTTTATATTTTGTCCTCAATGCCTGGGGATGATATATATATATATATATATATATATATATATATATATATATATAGAGAGAGAGAGAGAGAGAGAGAGAGAGAGAGAGACAGACCTATTGTTCTTTTTGTTTGCCATGAGGTTATCAGCTCCCCCCCCACACACTTTCTGCCATGATGCTCCATCTCAGCTCAGACCCACTGCAATGGAATCAACCATCCATGGTCTGAACCTATCAAACAGTCATCCAAAATAAATATCCTATCTTCTAATTGTTTTGGTCAGAGCAATGAAATCATAACTAACAATATTCTATGGCCTCTCCTCTTTCTATTTCCTGCTTTTTTACATGTTCTCATGAAGTGGTATTATATCACAATATCCTTACTTATTTATAATAAATAAATAAATATTACTTTGGCAAGTATTTGTTTCAGGTTGAAAGAAAATAATATTAACAATATGAAGTCCAAGTTAACACAAAACTGTCATTTCTTCCTTGTTGGGGCTAGAATTGTACATTTTTCTGTTATTTCATATTGAGGAAAAAAAGCACAATTTCTAAAAGTGCCTAATTAAAATTACTCAGCTTTTCTTTAGGGTGCTGTCATCAGTGCCATGCTCTCTAGAGACAGTTTAATTCTCCTCTCCAAAAAGAATCCCCTGTGTCTGTTTGCAGGAGGGAAAAAAGTAGATAAGACTAGCTTGTTTACTTAAAAAAGAATATTTAAAAAGCCAAGTTTTCTAAAAGGAAGGTGAGCAAAGCAATAAAAAATACAGCCCATCTTTATTTAAACCATACTTACTGAGAGCCAAGTAAAATGTATTGCAGGGTTCCTAGCACCTAGGGTCAGGACTTTGTTCTTTTTTAAAGAAATTTTGGGACACAAGGTATGTCTTGGATCATACAACCTTGGAATATTCCTTTACTATTAATCATCTCAACAATTTTATTTCATATACATAATAGCTTACCTCTTTTCCATTGTTATTGCTCCTTGATTCTTATTCATGAAATGAGCCTTCTCTTGATTAGATTCAGTTGATTCACAAACAAAATATACATGTTTATCATGTCTATTTATCTGTAAGTATTACCCCAAAACACCTAAAAATTCCATTATTTTCTTTCCTGCTTTCTCACCTGCCCTTTTTCTTCCTCTCTCTCCCCTTATACCTTCCGATATTCCTTTCTTCCTTCTTTCCTTTCTTCCTTCTCTCTCTCTCTCTCTCTCTCTCTCTCTCTCTCTCTCTCTCTCTCTCTCTCTCTCTTATAGCTTTTCTACATTCCATGAAAGCATGATCTCTGGATCTGAAATCCTTCCCTGTAACCAGTTCTAAACTGTCCATTTTTCTACTGCCATCTCCAATTCCAAACTCATACTTCTACTCGTAAATAATAAGTTGATACACTTTTACTCAATGACAATTTTGAAAAGCTACCTGAGGTACTCACTTTCAGACTTAACATGAATTGATTACTTGGGACTGCCCTTAGAGCTTCTGCCACCGCCCAGAACACCAGATTTCTCAAGAGGTCACAAGCTTGTTCCCAGATTATAAACAGCAGAACTTCTTGGATTCTTTGCTCAGGTCTGGTTATAGGACCTTCTGCCAGTACTTGAGGCCAAGTCCCAATCCCATTAGGGCCTCTGTGATGTTAGCAATGTGTTTAGTGGAGCATTCCTACAAGCAGGTTCACTGTACATAGCAAGCATCATCAGCCCAAATTCCATCTATATGCTACATAAGTTTGTCATTATGCAAGAAAATCAGAGGTAGGCACAGATTGAGAAGTGTATATAAAGATCTGAAAGCAAAGCATCAAACATTGTCACTCAAGGAAAAGTAACCTAGCATATGGGTTTCAGCATTAAACTGCTACCATGTGGGATTATCTCAATGTAAGTGCATTTTTAAATTTCTTGCTTCATTTATGTTTTTTTTTCCTTTCTAATTATTGTATAACCTACATCACTTTACTTTGGCGCCCAGAAACTCATCTATACAGTGATAAATTATTATTGAATTCAAAAAGGAAAAATTTTAATACATTGTAAAATTCTGAGTTTGCTTCTTTAGAATTATGTAAATAATACTTTTCATTGTCCTGATTCACGTGAAATTATTAATTCTCCATACCAGTAAGAATGACACTGAGTATCATGGAAAATTAAGAAACACACTTCAAAAGGTTTCCCGTTCAGAAATTCAGAACATGTGCTCATTGGAACAGTATTTTAACAACAAATATTTTATATTTTAAGATTTTCTACTTAGTTTTTACACGCATATGGTCAGATATTTAAAGGAATGTAGGGCACATTTGACAGTATAATTTTCTTATGCAGATGCACTTATTGAACCTATTAAGAGACTAACTTGATATTAAATGGATGGAGATGTACACTGAAGGTAACAGACATAGATTATTTTGGTGTGGTTTATGTATACTTTCCAAATTTAGTACATCTTTTTCAAATATCTGTTTGGTTGTGGATGAACACAGTACCTTTGTTTGTTTATTTTTTCTGTGGTGCTGATGATCCATCCCAGTGCTCTACCACTGAGCTACAACCTCAGTCCCCAAAGGTAGTATATCCTGATGGTTAATTTAGTGTTTCTTTACAGGCCTTTTATGTTTTCTGACTCAGAAAATGTGATCAAAAGTCTGTCCTAAACTTATTAAATAATTGGTTTTTATTTGCATCTTTAGACCTGGAAGAAAGGAACAATAGGAAATGAAAAACCATACATCTGCAACTGAGTTCATTCTTCTGGGATTAACAGATGACCCAAAGCTCAATATTTTCATTTTTCTCTTTCTACTTTTCACCTACATACTAAGCATTACTGGAAACTTAACAATTATCACCCTCACTCTGGTAGACTTGCACCTAAAAACACCCATGTATTTCTTCCTCAGGAATTTCTCTTTCCTAGAAATCTCGTTCACCACAGTTTCTATTCCTAGATACCTGGTCAGCATAACAACAGGGGATAAGACCATTTCCTACAATTCTTGCATGGCCCAGGTGTTTTTCTTCATATTGCTTGGCTCAACAGAATTTTTCCTTTTGACTGCCATGTCCTATGACCGTTATGTGGCTATCTGCAAGCCTCTGCACTACACAACAATAATGAACAGCAGGATCTGCACCCTACTTGTCCTTGGTTCTTGGCTGGCTGGCTTCCTCATCATCTTTCCACCTGTGATCATGGGACTACAACTGGATTTCTGTGACTCCAACATCATTGACCACTTCACCTGTGACTCCTCTCCTATGCTTCTGATCTCCTGCACAGACACGTCCTTACTAGAGCTCTTGGCATTTATCCTGGCAATATTCACTCTCATTACAACCTTAACATTAGTGATTCTGTCCTATGTGTTCATCATTAAGACAATTCTGAGAATCCCCTCTGCTGAGCAAAGAAAAAAGGCCTTTTCCACTTGCTCCTCACACATGATTGTTGTCTCCATTTCTTATGGAAGCTGCATTTTCATGTATGTCAAAACTTCAGCCAAAGAAGGAGAAGCATTGACCAAGGGCATAGCTATGCTCAATACCTCTGTTGCCCCAATGTTAAATCCTTTTATTTACTCCTTAAGGAACCAGCAGGTCAAAGAGTCTTTTAAGAATTTGCTCAAAAAATGCTGGTCAAGTAAATTTTAATGATAAAGAAATGTGGTGCATGAGTATAAATAGAACCTGATATCTAATGCAGTACTAGTGTTCTTCCATTTGTCCATTGTCTTCCAAAATCAACTTCTTTTTCCAGAATGTTTTTTTCGTCAGGTTTCTCATTTTGATCTTCATTGGCACAGCTACCGATTTACATTTATGTGTGCTGCAAATCCTCAGCATGTGTTAATGTCACAAAAATGAAAATGGGAGAACAATGATATTTAGTATGAGTGCTAGAATTTTGATTTAAGTGTCCTTGAAGAACTTTCTTTGAGAGTACCATGCCAAAGCAAAATAAATGTTATTTCAAGCAACCTTGAAAATTATTTTTCCAAGTGCGTAAGTGTTTAAATAAGAATTTTTTTTTTTTTTTTTTGGTGAGGTAGTGTCTTTGTGCACGTTTATATTTCTCCTTGTGTCTTCTATTGTTTTTGCATCATAAATATCGTTCCTAGGGTATCAATACATAGGTGTTATATCTTCATGATGCATTCCATCTTTCATTGTTATAATGCATGTTGCTTCATGTTTTTTGACTTTCATTTCAAGATTATCAAAGGATTATCTTGGTATTTCTGGAAGACTTCTGCTATCTCAACATTAAGCTTCTTTAACAAACTTTTATGATGATTGGTTCTTCACTCATTTTTTCCTTTTAATTTGCTAACATTGAGCCTTGACTTCATCTTAGACTTAGAAAGATCCTGTCTTGCCTTTAGTTTCACTGGATCCATGCCTTCTGTCTATTTTTTTGGCAGTATATATATATATATCTCAAATGTGCCCTTTCTCTCACCTTGTTCTCAAAATACCTGATATGCTCATCATATACCAAATTATTTTCCAAGTTTTGCGTGGTTTTACTCTTTTAAAAGATAGGGGTGACTTTGGAGACTTAGGAATGTGTGGGGGGGTTAAGATTATTTAAAATATCCACACTTCTGTAACAGTAAAGTCTAGCTCCTTCAATGCATTTAGAAAGAGGAAAATAATGTTCTGGTAATTTTTTAACAACTAGTTTCTAATAAAAAAATGTTCAGACATAAATTTTACAAATGCAAGTTATAAATAATATTAATAAAACATACCTTCATCTTCACTGCAAATTTTATACACCCAATTCATTTTCACAGAATGTTTTTATCAAATTCCAATCTATGAGGAGAAAATTTTGCAGTTCAACATCAGTTTGACAAAGTCAAATTAAATTATATTTAATCCACTTTTTCCTTTTGATTTATTGTCATTAAGTCTGAGAAGCAATGTCTTATTTAATTAATTTTAAATATAATTTAATTACATTTGTATAATTAATATTAAAATTCATGGCATTGTTTAATAACTTCCTCTCAAGATTTTTAAAATCTTGACATGGTGGCATTACTTCCTTTTTCCAAATTAAGGACAAAAATTCTATGTTAGGTTATTGATTACAACTGCATTTGCCATACACCACTAGTATTTTCATTATGCACATTGTTACAATTTCCCACCTTTCTTTATATTTTTCCATTATATAGCTTTATTTTTATTTTATTATTTTTTGTTTTATTAGTACATTATGTTTGTATATGATAGTGGAGTTCAGAATAACATATTCATAAAACATGTAACATAATTTTTTTCATTGCTTGACTTTAGTACCTAATATTGACTCCCTTTTTTTTACTGTAGTGGTCTTTTTTCTATTTTTATTTTTTTATTGCTGTTACATTGGTTTTATTTTTGTTTTATTGTTTGTTTTCATACATATTATGAACCCAGGAGGACTATATCACTAAGCTACATTCTCAGCCCTTTTTATTCTTTATTTTGAGACAAGGTCTAAATTGCTTAGGCTCTCTCTAAATTGCTGAGGCTAACTTTGAACTTGCACTCCTCCTGCCTCAGCTTCCCCATTCAATGGGATTAGAGGCATGTGCTTCCAAGTGTCTTTGCTTTTTAATTGGTGAAAAATAGTAATTCATAAAATTGGAATTCATTGTGATATATTCATACATGTACTTAGCACAATTTGGTCAATTTCATTACACAGTGTCTCCTCTTCCCCACCCCTCCTTCCTTCTTCTCAATTCACTTTCTCCATTTAACTGTTCTCACCCCCACCATTTTTCTTATCCTTTATTTCTCTCTTCCATTCACATATGAAAGAAATCATTACACTTCTGATTTTGAGTCTGGCTTATTTAACATAATAGCATGATGATTTCAATTCTGTCCATTTATCAGCAAATGGCATAACTCCAGACTTCTCTATGACTGAGTAGAACCCCAGTGTATACATATCATATTTTCGTTATCCATTTATCTCTTGGAAGATACCTGGGCTGTTTCCACCACTTGATGATTATGAACTGTGCTGCTATAAACATTGGAATGCAATTATCACTAAAATATGCTTATTTTAGGTATTTTGGATAAATGCCAAGGATTGGAACAGCGAGGTCGTATGATGAGTCTATTTCTAGTCTTCTGAGGAATCTCCATACTGCTCTCCAAAGAGTCTGAATTAATTTGCAGTGCCACAAACTGTGTATAAGTGTACCTTATTGTGTACATCCTCCTCAGCATTTATTATTATTTATGTTATTGAAGCTTGCCATTCTACCCAGAGCGAGATTAAATCTCAGTGTACTTTTGATTTGCATGGTGCTAATGATGTTGAACATTTCTTCATGTATTTGTTGTCCATTTGCATTTTTTTCTTTTTAGAAATGTCTGTTGAGTTTATTTGTGCATTTATTGAGTGGGTATTTTTTCTGTTAAGTTTTTTTTTCTTCATATATTTTGGATATTAATCCTTTGTCAGAAGAATAGCTGTCATTGATTCTCCCTCATTCTGTAGGCTACCCTTTCACACTCTTAATTGTTTCCTTTTCTGTGCAGAAGTTTTAAAATTTGATTTCATCCCACTTATTAATTGTTGGTTTTATTTATTGAGCTCTGGGATCTTATTAAGGAAGTCAGTGTCTGTATGTATATGTTGGCATGTTAACCATACATTTTATTCTAAGACTTGCAAAGTTCTTCCTCTACTTTGTAAATCTTTGATTCATTTTGAGGTGACTTTTAAGCAGGGCGAGAGAGCAGGATCAGGTTTCATTCTCCTAATACAGATATCCAATTTTCCCAGCACCATTTATTTAAAATGTTGTCTTTCCTCCAATGTATGTTTTTGGTGCTTCTCTGTATCTGTGTAGTATTGTCTCTGTGTTTCTCTTTTGTTCCATTGGTCTTCTTGTCTGTTTGATGTCAGTGCCATGCAGTTTTTGGTACTATTGCTCTTCAGTAGAATTGAGACTCAGTACTGTGATGCCACCAGCCTTATTTTACTGGTCAGGATTACTTTGGCTCTTCAAGGTCACTTATTCTTCCATATAAATTTTAGAACTGTGTTTTTCAAGTTCCATGAAAAATGTCATTGGTATTTTCATGGGAATTATATTAGATCTCTGTATTACTTTTGGTACTATGGCCCATTTGAAAACATTATTTATGCCTATCCAAGAAGGGGGGGGGGGGCTTTTCCATCTTCTAATGCCCTCTTCAATTTCTTTCTTCAGTGATCCACAGTCTTCATTGCACAGGTCTTTTGCTTCTTTGGTTAGATTTATTTTCAGTATTTTTTGTTTGGGTATTTTGTTTGTTTGTTTGTTTGTTTGTTTAGGGTGTTGTGAATGGAATTGTTTTCCTGATTTGTTTCTCAGCAGATTCCTTAGTGGATTAGTGAAGTATAGGAAAGCTATTGACTTTTGGATTCTGATCTTGTGTCCTGCTACTTTGCTGCTACTTTATCAGCCCTAGAAGCATCCTGGTGAAGTTTCTGTTTATGTATAGAATCATATCATTTGCAAATAAAGATAATTTGATGTTTTCCTTTCCTTTTGTATCCCTTTAATTTCCTTTTCTTAAATGATTGCTCTGGCCAAAATTTCTAGAACTATGTTTATAGGTTTGGTGAGACTGGACACCTTCATGCTGTTCTTGATTTTAAAGGAAATGCTTTCAGATTTTCCTCATTCTTTATGATGTTTGCTTTAGGTTTGTCATACATGTGCTTTATGATGATGAGGTTAAGTATCTTCTATCCAAACTTTTTTCAGTGTTTTTTTAAACGTTTATTTTTAGTTGTAGGTGGACACAATACCTTAATTTTATTTTTATGTGGTCGAACCCAGCGCCTCATGCATGCTAGGCAGGCATTCTACCTCTGAATCACAACCCCTAATGGAAACCAATGCTAAGTTGTGTCAAACTCTTTTTATGTATCTATTTAGATGATCATGTGGTTTTCAATTTTATTTCTATTTCTGTTATGAATTATATTGACTGATATATATATATATATATATATATATATATCTCCAAAAACTTGCATCTCTTGGATGAAGCCAACTAGAACATCGTCTACAGTCTTCTTAATGTATTTTTAAATGTGAACTGCTGATATTTTACTAAGGACTCTAGGGTCTACATTAATCAGTGATATTTTTCTGTAATTTTTTCTCTTAACGTGTCTTTATCTTTATTTGGTATCAGAGTGATACTAACTTTATGAATGAATTTGGGAGTGTTCCTTCTCTTTGGTTTCACAAAATAATTTTAATATATTAGCATTTATTTCTTCTTTAGAGATCTGGTAAAACCCAGCTGAGAATTCATCTTATCTAAGGCTTTTCTTTGTTGAAAGTCTTTTTAGTCCTGCTTTAATATTATTCCTTGATACTGGTCTTTTTAGGTTTTTTGTATTCTCTTGTTTCAATTTGGGTAGGCCATATGTATCTAGAAATTTGTCTATATCTTCAAGATTTTCTCATTCATTTGAAAATATGTTTTCAAATAGTTTATTTTTTTTAATTTATTTATTTATTTATTTTTTGGTAACAGGGATTCAACTTAGGGACCTTTAAAAACTGAGCCACATCCCCAGACTTTTTTGTATTTTATTTAGAAACAGGGTCTCACAGAGTTGCTTAAGGCCTTGATAAATTGCTGAGGCTGGCTCTGGATGTGTAATCCTAATGCCTCAGCTACTATAGCTGCTGAGATTAAAAGAATGAGCTACCTTGCTCAGCTCAAAATACTTGTTTATACCTCTGAATTTCAGCCATGTCTGTACCTTTTTTTTTTTAATCTTTAGTGTTTATTGTTTGGATCTTCTTTTTCTTTTGCTTAGTTTGACTAAGGTTTGTTCTTGTTTATCTTTTCAAAGAGTTAACTTTTTGTTGCATTGGTCTTTTGAATTTTTTTATTCTAAATTCCATTAATTTGATCTCTGATTTAATGATTTCCTGTTGTTTATGGGTTTTAGAATTGGTATTTTTAAATTTCTCACATGACCCATTCCTCATCTAAAGGGTATTATTCAGTCTCCACATGTCAAAATGATTTGTTTTTTATTGTTTTATCAATTTAAAATTCATCCTATTATGATAGGTTGAATACAAGGGATTATCTCTACTTTTTGTATTTTATAAGACTTGATTTGTGCCCCTAAATATGTTCTATTTTTGTGAAGATTCCATGTACAGCTGAGAAAAAAATAAATTCAGTTTTTGAGGGATAAAATAGTATATAGAAGTCTGCTAGATTCATTTTGTTTATATAATTTTTAATGTCTATACTGTCATAATTTTTTGTCTGGATAATCTATCTGTTAGAGAGAGAGGTATATGAAAAAATCATCTAGTATTATTGTATTCGAGTATATCTGAGTCTTTAAGTAGTATTTTATTTATGTAATTATGTTTGGGGCATAAGTTTTTAAAATTGTTATATGCCATCATAGGATAGTTCCCTTTACCAAGGTAAAGTGACCTTTCTTGACTCTTCTGATTAATTTTGGCTTGATGTCTGCTTTTTTGGACAAGAGAGTAGTTACTCTGGCTTACTTTGATTCTCTTTTCATGGCATATCTTTTTTTACCCTTTCAATTTCAACCTGAGGCTGTCTTTCCCTATAAGGCATATATCTATGAGCAATATATGATTGAGACCAGTTTTAACCCAATCTGCCTGTCTTTTAATGGGAGAGTTGAGATCATTGATATTTAGTGTTTTTATAAAAATGATCATTTCCTGCCATTTTATTTCTTAAAAAAGTATGAAACACTTTATGAATTTATATGTCATCCTTTCACAAGGGCTATATTAAGCTTCTCTGTGTTGTTGAAAATTTAATATATGTGCTGCCAAAGTGAACATCCACCCATCTTTCTTTAATAATATAGTCTTCCCAATAAACATTTTCAATGGTTTTTGACCTATAGATAACAACCTTACAATTTAACAGAGTTTTTCTTAAAACAGCAAATTGACTGTTGATAATTTAATCCACTATACATTATACTAGTACAAAACTATAAACCTATCATTATTTTGTCTATGAATTTCCTATTGTTGCACACAACTCACAAATATATGAAACAAGACATTTTGTAAAACATTCAAGCAAAAGAGAAAATGAGAGATGTGGATAAAGCATGTTATTATGGTTTGGATGTGAGGTGTCCCCCAAAAGCTCATGTGTGAGACAATGCAAGATTTGGAGGAGAAATGATTGAGCTATAGACTTAATCTAATCACTGAATTAATCAGTGATATGCTTAATTGAGTGGTAATTGGAGGCTGGTGGGGTGTGGCAGGAAAAAGTGGCTAATTGGGGGCATGGTTCTGGGGTATATATTTTTATGTTGCATGTGGAGACACTCCCTCTGCTTACTGATTACCATGAGAGTTGGTTCCCTCTGCCAAACTCTTACACCATAATATTCTACCTCACTTTGAGCTCTGAGGAATGGAACTGGCCTTCTGTGGACTAAGACCTCTGAAACCATAAACCCTCAAATAACATTTTATTCCTCTACAATTGTCCTGGTTGGGTCATTTGAGTCACAGTGGTGAAAAGCTGACTAAAACACATGTAAATGTTAAATAATAGGATAAATGTTAACTTTATACGATCATACATAATTAATATGGATACATAGATACATAGAGGGTAATGGTAGATATTGAAGGTAAATAAAGCAAAATTATAAAATATTATTCAAAACTTATCTGAAGATGGTTGTTCTAAAAGTCAAAAATTGGAAATAATTGAAAATCAATGTAAACCTTTCCTGAGTAAAATTGTAAGAAAATACAATTATTTATAAGTACTGCTGTATTGAGAACCAGAAATTGGGTGGCTCTAGACATTGGATTTTAACCTATTCTTTGTAGTTTTTTGAGTTTTTCCTAACTGGAGTTTATTGAATCTCTTACATATGTAAATCCACGTCCTTCCTCAAATTGGGGAATTTTAACAAGTTATTTCTCCAAATAGTCTCTTTGCCCATTTCTTTCATCCTTCTGGGCTTCCCAAAATGTATACACTGCAAGTCCTATAGGCTCAGATACTTTTTCTCTGTTCTTTTTTATTTCTGTATCCTCTAACTCCATAATATCAATTTTCCTACCTACATTCAAGATTTTCCCTTTCTCATGGGCACTAAAAGCTGCTCTTGAAGTCCTTTGCAAGATTTTTGTTAGCTCTGTACCTTGCAAGTTGAAATTTCTGTTTGATTTGCTGTTGTAATCTGTCACTATGTTGATATTTTTCATTTATTTATTTTTTGGGGGGTTTTAATAGTTTTTAATAGTTCATACTTCCCATTCTATCATACCTTTTATTGGTGAGCAGGGAAGTTGAGAGCCATTTCAACCAACTTTGATTTCAGGCCACTCCAGTCTTTGATGCCAAGACACCAAAGGAGGAAATGTTAAATACATTACTTATTTATTTTCATTTATTTATTTTTCATTTTACCGCTTCCTTTATTTGTCCACAGTTACATTCAGCTCTTTGAACACATTGGATATGAAGTACCTAACGAATATGTCCATTGTCTGCATGTTCTGAGGATCTTTTCTTGACAATTTTTCTTGTGTCTTCCCCATTTCCAAACCCCATTGACTATGCCATACTTTTTAAATTTTTTGGAAAGCCGTTAATGTTATTTTTTAAAAACTGGACATTTTTAATATTTTAATTTGGTTATTCTGGGAATTAAATCCTTTTTCCTTGCCGAGTTTTCGTGCTATTGTTTGTTGAGCACTGCAGACCTATGGATTTAGAGACTTTACTATTTTTTATAAGACTCCTTCCATTATCAGGTGCAATCACAGTGGTCTCTATTTTTTTTTTTTTATCTCGGTACTCAGACAGCGATACGTTAGAATTTTTTTTTAAACATCTGTAGTGTTCCAGCCCCCTAAAAAATAAAAAAAAATGGAAAAAATAAGCAGAAATCTTCTGGTCTTGTGACCTGACTCAAAGAAAGGGGACTCCTTCAATGCTAAGTCAGGCTGTTTACCACTCTGCCTTAATCTTCAACTACTGCTTTCATGAAGCTCACACAACTGCCACAAGTAAACGCCTATGCTATTCTAAAGGCTTTTCCAACAAATTCCTGACCCTGGGAAGGTATATTTCAGTCTGGCTTCCATGATATATGAGATGGCCCTTATGAGGTGCTTTTGCCCAAGAAAGTTTTGTCAACTTAAGTCAACTTTAGTCAAAGAAGAGCTAATTGGGTCAATTTAACATAAGGCAAGATAAGAAGGATTTCACTGAATTTCCCCCAAATATAGCATTTTTATTTGATCTTTTATTTTCTGTAACTGTAGATTAAGAATCATTTTTAAAATTGTTGACTTGCAGCTAAACAATGTTTTCCAATAAGACATTGAACTTATGTTTTATGGTCATTAACTTTTCAAAGTTGCTACTTCTTTTGATGACTTGTTTCAACTTCTCCAAGCACTATTAAGCCAAGCAGTTTTAATTATTACTCATTTTATTACTATTTATTTAAAAACTCCATTCTGTATATTAACTAAGTAACCAAAAACATGAGAGAGAATTATCAAAACTGAGGTTTTTAAATAATTGGATATAGATTAATCCTTTCCCTCCCTAACACATTCTGATATGAGCTTTACTTCTGAGGGACAGCTGTGTTGCTACTTCTTATTGAATGTGTCTAGTGATATTCTTTATGCAGAATAAGAGCACCAAAAATGTATAAGAAATTTTATATGAGTTGACATTCACTTTTGCTTTTACCTTAGAAGTTTCAGAATTCAGAGCATAGCCATGCCAAAAGAAATATTAGTTGGAGAATTTATTCTTCTGGACTTACAAATGGCTCAGAGTTACAATTTGTAATATTCTCTTTTAATAACAATACCAGCTATACACCCTACATCCAAGGCAGCTGGTCATCCTGCCAATAAGTAGATTTCTTGGTGGGGTGGTGTCCCAAGATTCAGGTGCCCATCAGATAATTGCATCTCTTTGGCCTCAGGGATGTGTTAATATCTCTCCAAAGTAGGTACCTCCCAACAAATTCCCAAAGTTGCGATCAGAGCTTGACCCCAGCCATAGGAACTTCCCATTTAGAACTCTACTTTGGGAATGCATTGATCTACTCTTTCTAGAAAAATTTTTCAATTGTTCATACTTCCCATTCTATCTTACCTTTAATGGTGAGCAGGGAAGCTGAGAGCCATTTCAACCAACTTTGATTCCAATCCACTCCAGTGTTTGATCCCAGGACACCAAAGGAGAAAATGTTAAATAATTCTCAGGTCTTGTCATCTCTAAAGGGCACACAATCCAATAAAATTGGAAATAAGAGCAGTAAGGCATATATAACAAATATCTCTCCTTGTCCATACTTTTGGCCACCTCAGTGTACATAATTCTTTCGTTTTTCATTAAGAATTTTTGTTCATTCCTATTGCATTTGCAGATTAGTTCATGCATATGCAAATACATACATGTTTGTTCCTTTTTTAGTTTCATCTTTCTTTTTTGTTTTTAGTATCCTTTTGTTATGTTGTTCCCTGATAGCTGATGAGTTTTCTCTTTTGCTTTTCCTTTAACTGTTGTTTGGTTTGGTTTGGTTTGTTATACTTTCTTTCCTTTTCTCTTCAATAGTCAAAATGTCTTGTTCCTTCTTTCTGTTTCTGTCTCCTAACTTTCTCTCTCTGTGTGTATTATATATAAATGTATTATTATTATTATTTTTTCTTTACTCTATGGGAAAATAAATTATCAACAAAAAATACTGTACCAATCAAGGCTATTCTTTGAAATGAAAAAGAGGAAATGAAAAAGCTATTCTTTGAAATGAAAAAGAGGAAAAGGTGTGCTTAGCTAAATGCTGGGAGGATTAGTCATCACCAGAACTGAATGCCAAGAAATGCTAGAGGGAGTTCTTTAAAATGAAAGAAAGTGATGTTGAAGAGTAAGAAGGAAAAATGAAAAGATTTAAAACTCAATAGTGAGAGTAATCATACAGACAAATTCACAATGCCTTAATGTTGTACAGTAGTGTGTATGAAGATGATGAACAAAAGAAGCCAAATAAGTACGTTATATGTTTACATGAAAGATGTGAGGTGAGATATTAAAAATTCAAAATATGAGGAGGAGTGGAATACAAATGTAGTGTTTTTATTGTTATAGCTTCTTTTTTCTTAGCTTTATAATCATGCTACATTGTAATCATTTTTAAATAAGTTGTTATACTCAAAGATGTCTTTGTACCCTCAGAGGAAAAACAAAAAAAAATCTGTAAACAAAAAATAATAAGCAAGAAATCAAAACACTGTCACAAATGAAGTAAATCACTTAATCAGAAAAGGAGACAGTAAGAAAAGTGGAAAGGATAGGAAGGAACTACACTAAAACCAGAAAAGAAGTTACAAAATGCTGTAAGTATTTGCATATTGAGACCTCTGCAGGGCCAAGGCACACAGCAGGCCTGGTACACCCCTTCCCAGGTGGGACAGACACTTGCCAGAGCCTAGTCTATAGTGCAGGACCACCCCTTCTGACCAGTGGATTACTGCGGGAGCAGAGATCCTGGCCAGAGTGCCCATAGCAGCCCACCCAGGATCCAGGATCTCAGTAGACCCAGTTCACCCTTCCCCTGGTGGGGAAGACACTCACCAGAGCCTAGCCAAGGCGCAGGACCACCCTTTCCCACCAGCAGACTACTGCAGTGGGTCAAGCCCAGCAGCCCAGATCCATCCACACCAACTTGAGCAGGACCCAGACCCAGGATGCAGTAGCATTCATTGAGGGACACCAGCATGGTCTGGAAGCCCAACATCAAGGTGAGGTACAGACAATCTGCTTGGGTACTATAAGAATATAGGGAAGAAGCTGTAATATCTCAGACCCACACTGCAAAAAAAGGAAGACACATAGACAACATGAAAAAACAAGGGAGGAAAGTGCCCCCAAACAAACCAGGACACTATAATAAAAGAACTTATGGACAGCAAAGTTGATGAATTGTTAGAGAAGGTGCTCAGAAGGTTCATAAATAAAATGATCTGTGAATTAAAGAATGACCTAAATTAGCAAATACAAACAAAGATTAATCACTTCAACAATGAGATAAGAGAGCAAATATAGGCAGCAAAAGATTACTTCAAGAGAGACAGAGAGACTCTGGAAAAAAATGGAAATCCTTGAAATGAAAAATAAATGAAACAAAAAACTCAATAGAAAGCATAACGAACAGACTAGCTCACTTAGAAGAAAGAATGTCAGAAAGTGAAGACAAACCATATAATCTGTAAAATATAGTTGATCAGAAAGTGAAGATAGTTAGACCCCATGAACAGAAAATCCAAGAATTATGGGACAGCATCAAAAGACCAAATATAAGAGTTATTGGGATAGAGAAAGGCATAGAGTTTCAAATCAAAGCAATGCACAATCTCATAATATCAGAAAATTTCCCAGGCATGAAGAATGAATTGGAAAACCAAATACAGGAGGCTTAGAGGACACCAAATGTATAAAATTACAACAGATCTACAGCCAAACATAGTGAAAATGTCTAGCATTCAGAATAAGGATAGAATCTTAAATGCTGCAACAGAGAGTAGTCAGATCACATATGGGGGAAACTACATTGAATCTCTGCAGATTTTTCAACCCAGACCCTCAAAGCCAGGAGATCATAGAACAACATATGCCAAGCTCTGAAAGAAAATGGATGCCAACCAAGGATCTTATATCCAGTAAAACTAAGCTTTAAATTTGATGATGAAATAAAAACCTTCCATGATAAAAAAAAGTCAAAAAAATTTACAACTAGAAAGCCTGGACTACAGAACATCCTCAGCAAAATATTCAAGAAGAGAAATGAAACACAATGATGAAAATCAGGAGAGGGAGGTATTATACTAAAGGAAAATCTTATCATAGGAGAAACCAAGTCATGTTAAATACCAAAAATAAACAAAAATGGTTGGGACTACATATTATTTCTCAATAATAACCATGAATATTAATGGCCTAAACTCACCAATCAAAAGACACAGACTAGAAACCTGGATTTTTTTTTTTAAAAAAGACTCAACAATATGCTGCCTCCAAGAGACTCATCTCATAGAAAAAGACATTTACAGACTGAAGGTGAAGTGTTGGGAAAAATCATACCAATCACATGGACTGTGGAAGCAAGCAGGAATTTCCTTCCTCATATCAAATAAAGTAGACTTCAAACCAAAGTCAATCAAAAAAGATAAAGAAGGACACTAAATACTGCTAAAGGGAACCATATACCAACAAGACTTAGCAATTATAAATATATATGCCCCAAACAATGAGAAGCTTTGTTCACTAAACAAACTGTTCTCAAGTTCAAGAGTCAAATAGACCACATCACAAAAAATTTGGGTGACTTTAACACACCTCTTTCATTACAAAATAAATCTTCCAAACAAATGGTGACAAAAGAAAAGATAGAACTCAATAATATAATCAATAATTTAGACTTAACTGACTCATAGAGAATATTTCATCCTTCAATGAGAGAATATACTCTCTTCTCAGCAACACAGAGATCCTTCTCTAAAATAGACCATATCCTATGTCACAAAGAAACTCTTAGCAAATACAAAAAAGTAGAGATACTGTCCTGCATTCTATCAGATCATAATGGAATGAAATTAGAAATCAATCATAAAATAATAAATAAAATGCACTCCAACACCTGGAGACTAAATAATATGCTACTGAATTAACAATGGGTTACAGAAGACATCAAGAAGGATATTAAAAAATTTTAGAGGTGAATGAGAACACAGATACAACATATCAAAATCTCTGGGACACTATGAAAGCAATTCTAAGAGGAAAGTTCACTGTATGAAGTTCATTCCTTAAAAGAAGAAAAAGTAAACAAATAAATGACTTAACACTACATCTCAAAGCCCTACGAAAAGAAGAACAAATCAACACTAAAAGAAGCAGAAGACAATAAATAATTAAAAGCAGAGTGGAAATCAATGAAATTGAAACAAAAGAAACAATTGAAAAAATTGACAAAACAAAAGTTTCTTCTCTGAAATGATAAATAAAATTGACAGACCGTTAGCCATCCTAATGAAGAGAAGGAGAGAGAAAACTCAGATCACTAGCATACATGATGAAAAACAAAATATCACAACAAACACTACAGAAATACAGAAGATAATTAGAAATTATTTTGAAAACATGTACTTCAATAAAATAGAAGATATAAAAGGCATTGACAAATTTCTAGAGTCATATAATTTGCCCAATTTGAATCAGGTTAATATACACAATTTAAACAAATTGATTTAAAGTAATGAAATAGCAGGTCTACCAACCAAGAAAAGCCCAGGACCGTACAGTTACACAGCTGAGTTCTACAAGACCTTTAAAAAAGAACTAATAGCAATACTCTCCAATTTATTTCAGGAAATAGAAAAAAGAAGCAGCACTTCTAAACTCATTCTATGAGGCCAATATGACTCTGATGCCAGAACCAGGCATAGACATATCAAAAAAGAAAAAAAAAAAGAAAGAAAGAAAACTTCAGACCAACATCTCTAATGAACATAGATGCAAAAATTCTCAATAACATTCTGGCAAATCAAATACAAAGACATATCAAAAAAATCATGCCTCATGGTCAGGTGGGATTCATCCCAGGGATGCAAGATTGGTTCAACATACAGAAATCAATAAATGTAATTCATCACATCAATAGACTCAAAGATAAAAATCATATATGTGATCATCTCAATAGATGCAGAAAAAGCATTTGACAAAATGCTTTATGTTCAAAACACTATAAAAAGTAGGGATCACAGGAACATATCTCAACATCATAAAGGGTATCTATGCTAAACCCCAGGCCAAACATCATTCTAAATGGAGAAAAATTGAAGGCATTCCCTCTAAACACTGGAACAAGACAGGGGTGGGTTCTCTCTTTCACCACTTCTATTTAACATAGTTCTTAAAAAACACTGGTCAGAGCAAATAGACAGATGAAAGAAATTAAAGGGATACATATAGGAAAAGAAGAACTCAAATTGGCATTATTTGCTGATGATATGATTCTATACCTGGAAGAACCTAAAAGTTACACCAGAAAACTCCTAGAACTAGTAAATGAATTCATCAAAGTACCAGGATATAAAATCAACACCCATAAATCAAAGGCATTTCTGTATATCAGTGATAAATCCTCAGAAAGGGAAAGTAGGGAAAAAGATTTTCAATAGCCTATAAAAAGAAAATACTTGGGAATAAACCTAACAAAAGAGTTGAAAAAGATCTATACAATACAAATTACAGAACCTTAAATAAAGAAATTAAAGAAGACCTTTAAAGATGGAAAGATCTACCTTGCTTTTGGATAGGCAGAATTAATATTATCAAAATGACCATACTTCCAAAAGCATTATACAGATTTAATGCAATTCCGATCAAAATTCCAATGGCATTCCTCACAGAAATAGAAAAAGCAATTATAAACTCCATCTGGAAAAATAAGTGACTCAGAAGAACTAAAGCTATTCTTATCAGGAAGAGTGAAGCAGATGGCATCACTATACTAGACCTTAATGTATACTACAGAGCAATAATAACAAAAACAGCGTGGTACTGGTACCAAAACAGACTGGTAGACCAACAGTATAGAATAGAGGACACAGAGACCAACCCACAAAACTACAGTTATCTTATATTAGACAAAAGTGCCTAGAACATGAATTGGAGAAAAGATAGCCTCTTCAACAAATGGTGCTGGGAAAGCTGGAAATCCATATGCAACAAAATGAAATTAAACCCCTCTCTCCATTCACAAAACTCAACTCAAAATGTATCAAGGACTTAGGAATACAACCAGAGACTCTGTGTCTAGTAGAAGAAAAAGTAGGCCCTAATCTCCATCATGTGGGATTAGGCCCCAACTTCCTTAATAGGACTCCTACAGCACAAGAATTAAAACCAAGAATCAATAAATGGATGGTCTCAAACTAAAAAAATTTCTTCTCAGCAAAAGAAACAATCTGTGAGGTGAATAGATTGCCTATATATTGGAAGCAAATCTTTTCCCCTCACATATCAGAGTACTAATCTCTAGGGTAAATAAAGAACCCAAAAAGCTAAACAGCAAAAAACCAAGTAACCCAATGAATAAATGGGACAAGGACCTGAAGAGACAATTCTCAGAAGAGGATATTCAATCAATCAACAAATATATGAAAAAATGTTCATCATTTCTAGCAATTAGAGAAATGCAAATCAAAACCACTCTAAGGTATCATCTCTCACCAGTCAGAATGTATATAAACAAAAGTATTATGCATATAAACAAAAGTAAGTGTTGTCGAGGATTTTGAGAAAAAGGTACCCTCATACACTACTGGTGGGACTGAAAATTGGTGCAGTAAATATGGAAAGCAATATAGAGATTAATTGGAAAATTGGGAATAAAACTGCCATTTGACCCAGCTATCCCTCTCCTCAGAGGACTATACGCAAAGGACTTAAAAAAAGCATACCACAGGACACAGCCATATCAATATTCATAGCAGCACAATTTACAATAGCTAAACTGTGGAACCAACCTAGACACCCTTCAATAGATGAATGGATAAGAAAAAGTGGCATATATTCACAATGGAATAATACTCAGCAATAAAAGAGAATAAAATCATGTTACTTGCAGGTAAATGGATAGAGAAGATAATGCTAAGTGAAATTAGCCAATCACCCCCCCAAAAAAAAACACAAATGCTGGATGTATTCTTTGATACAAGAGGCTGATTCATAATGGGATAAGGAGTGGGAGCATAGGAGGTATAGGCAAAATCTAGGTAGGGCAGAGGGGTTGAAGGGGAAAGGAGGAGGCATGGGGTTATTAATGATGGTGGAATGTGATGATCATTATTATCCAAAGAACAGGTATGAAGACACGAATTGGTGTGAATATACTCTGTATAAATAATTGTGCTCTATATGTGTATTAGGAATTGTAATGCATTCCGATGTCATATATAAATTCAAAAAAAATATTGAGGAGAAAATTCTTTCCCTATTGATAATTTATTTAAATGTAAGCAAGTTAAATTCTCTAATAAAAGATGTGAAGTATTTAAATGAAAAATAAAAGAACCAACTATACATTTCTGACAAGAAGTACAATTCACCTCTAAGACTCACAGAGACTAGAAGTAAGGGTATGTAATAAGATGTTTCATGAAAATAGAATCTAAAATAAAGCTGGAGTGTCCACAGTTACATCATGAAACCATACCTTAAATAAAAATCTATATGGCCAGAGGTGTAGCTAGTGCTAAAGTGCTTTCCTAGAATGTGTGAGGCCCTGAGGTTAATCCCCAACATCACCAAGACTAAAAAAAAAGGAAATAAAAAAATAAATTTAAAAAAATGATACAAGGAAGTAATTAAATAGTGATAAAGGGTCAATTCTGCAAAAGGAAATAATAGTTATATATGTTTCCAATATTTGAGCACACAAATAAATAAAGTAAATATTAATAGATGAAAGGGAGAAATCAACTTCAAACCAATAATAGTATTGGACTTGTACACCCCACTTTCAATAATGCACAGAATTGTTCAGGCAGAAAATCAACAAAGAAACAGCAGAATTAATTGTCTGTTGACATTTACAGGCCTTCCATCCAACAAATGAAGAATGCATGTTCTTCTAAAACCATGGAATAATTTTCAAAATAGATCATATTATAGGCTACAAGACAAATCTCAATAAATATTTTGAAAATTGAGATCATATTCATTTATCTTTTCCAAACATAGCATGACATAATAAAACAAGAATTAAATAAAAAAAAAACTTTATATAAATCCAGGGAAATTAAACAATCTCAGGTTTGAATAACCAATAGTAAATAAAGTTTAAAAGCTTTTTGAAACAATAGAAATTGGAAACACAGCATACCAAAACCAATGCTATACAACAGAAGCAGTACCTTGAAGAATATTCACAGCAGTCACACCTGCACCAAAAAAGTAAAGACCTAAAATAAAGAACCTATCTTTGCATCTCAAAGCAGTAGAAAAAGAACAAACAAAATTTAAAATTAGTAAAAGGAAAGAAATAATGATCTAAGACAAAATGAGTGGAACACAAAATTTAAAAAACAACACAGAAGAAAAATTAAATGAAGAGCTGTTCCTTCAAAAAAAATAAAGAAAAGTGACAATTCCCTAGTAAGACTATTGAGAAGACAGAGAATATTCAAACAAACTAAATCAGAGATGAAATTTGAATTATTAAAATTGGCACTGAAGAAATACAGAGAAACCTTAGATATTATTATGAACAACTATACCACAATTGATAAGCTAGAAGAAAGGAAAACAAACCTGGAAATGTACACCTTGCCAAGATTTAATCATGAAGAAATAGAAAAACTGAACAGCCAATGGTGATAAACGAGGTTGAATCAGTAAACAAAATCTCCCTTCAAAGAAAAACCCAGGTCTAGATGGCTTCACTATCAAGTTCTACCTAATATGTAAAATATGTTATTTTCATTTTTAAGTGGTTCCATAAAATTGAAGAGGAGGAAATTTTCCAAATTTCTTCCCTCAGGCTAGCATTAATTTCCCTGATACCAGAACTAGACAAGGACTTAACAAAAAACAAAGCTACAGGCCAATATCCTCAATGAATGTAGATGCAAAAATTCTCAAAAACAACTAGCAAACTGAACTGAATCAAATGACATATTAAAAAGAGAATGCACCATGATTAACTGGGAATCATGCCAGGGATGCAAGGATGGTTCAAAATATGCAAATCAATAAACAAGTTATACAGCATCATCAAAATGAAAGACAGAAATATATAATCACCTAAATAGATGTAGAAGAGGCATTTGATACAAACTCACAATCCCTTCATGATAAAAACAGAACACTTTAAGTATCTCAATAAAGTCTATAAATGGTTAGTCAACAGTTGCAACCACACTGAATAGAGAAAAGCTGGAAGCTTTCTCTCTAACATCTGGAATAATAATGCTATTTCCACCACTTTCATTCTAGCAAGGACAATCAGGCAAAAGAAAGAAATAAACGGCATCTTAATTGGTATAGAGGAAATCACATTGTCATTGTTTGTAAAATAATATGGTCTTAGGTAGAGAAAATCCCCCACACTCCACTAAATTAATTCAGCAAAGTAGCATGATACAAAAATCAACATACAAAATCCTTAGAGATTCTTCAGCTATCAATTAATATCAAGTGCCAAAAATGGATATAACTAGAGAACAATATGGAAAGTAAATTAAATCACATGTAGACAAATATTATCTATTCTTTCTCATTAATGGATGTTTAAAAAATTGATCACATTGTACAATAGTGATAATATTCTCTAGAACAAGGTCAACTGTAATTCATAATAACTTATTTTGTATTTTATAAATAACTAAAAGACAAAAGCTGGAAATCTCCAAACACAAAGCAATAAGAAGATGCACTGTTTTCAAATAGAACAAATAATGTCCACCTTATATTTGTTTTCCTGCTTTCAAATGTAAATTCAGATTAAAAAAATGATGGATATTATAATAACTTTTTATACATAATAATCTTTATCAATTAAAATTTTCACATGTAGTAGATATACTACCAAACATTTTATCATGGAGGATTCAATAAGATATTTTATTAACAGACAGAATTATATCCTTAGACATTCTAATGGAGAGAATGGGGAGTTGAATGTGACTTGTGTTTTTTTTCATTTTCATTAAGATGAGCACCTGCCCCCTAGCTGATTCTTGTTTGCTATCTTACTGTCTCAAAGGAAAGTGTCTCTGCTGCTGTCTACTTTAGTTGCTTTGCCAAGGCTAATTACTCAGAGGGCTCAGTAAGTGATGTCTGAACCTGGGAACTAAGGATACATGATTATTAATTCAGGTAATCCCAGGGTGCTTTCCAGAGATAGAGCAGAAAACATAAATATCATTATTTGGGGAGTGAAATTATTAACTGTCTGCTCCGAAAGATCAGAGCATCACTCTTTGCAACCCAAAGAAAATTCTTTTTTTTCTTCTCTCTCTGATTTTCTTATCAGAATGTTAGAGAGCAAAGAAAATGTTTCCAATATTCAAAGTAAGAAAGAGTTTCTAAAGATATAACATAACTACGTGAAACTTGGAAACTAGGAAAATTCACGACTCTCCAAAATATGTGTGCAGACCCAATTTAGATGATGGTGCTAGCCCTGGACAAGTCACATCTTCCTTAACACAACACAGTTAAACCCGCTAAGGAGCTACCAGCTAAAATGATGAAAAATTATCAAGAGTAAGTAATGTAAGGTAGATGTGAGAACTGCTTTCTCTTTTGAGAGATCAGGGGAAGAAATATTTGTTGCTGTATTTTCCTGTAATTTTTTAAGCTTTGCTTCAACTTTTTAATATGGAAAATTGTAAGAAACATGTTTTTAAATTATTCACCAGATTTTTGACAAGACTAACTACTTGGTCAGGGCATGTTTAAGTATCCATCTAGTAATTTATAGTTATCCATGCTGTGTAATTTAAAAGACACACGGAAATATGACTTCCAAATCCTTGGAAAATATACAACAAAAAATATTAGATTACTTAAAATTTCAACATTTTCTAAATTGTAAATGTTCTTTTACTGTGAAAATTTTAAGTAGAAATGGTCTAATATTTCCTATTAGTTTAATGAAATCTTTCTCTTAATATCTAAGTGAGACAAATTACTGTCTATTGGGAGAACTTTTATTTCTTCCTCATTCACTGCACAACATTATCAAGGCAAGGATTTTCACCAAGACCTTTTTTGCTTGGTATGCATACAGAGCGGGAGGTCTGAGGGATGTGGTGACAGAAAAGATGTCAACTTTTATTGACTTTATGCCTTATTCCACTCATTGCCCTTTTTGTTTCCTGAAGTAGTTGAGAGACAATTAGTTCTAAGATAACTAAAATCAAAGAGCTAGTTATAGTAAATCATACCTGTATAAAAGAGAAACCATTAAGACATTGATTTTTATATATCAAAGTCAAAATATGATTTGCATTTAAAAAGATTGAACTCATATGGAAAATCCCAGGAACTTGAAAACAAGAGTCCTGTTGTTTTTTTTTTGTTGTTGTTGTTGTTTGTTTGTTTGTTTTGTTTTGTTTTTTCCTAAAATAAGCTCTTGGTTAGCCTGAGAGGCTTTCAGGGACCAATCTTGAGATGGGGGTGGGATATCATCAAGGGGAATAGATTCCTTTTTATGGATGTCTTCAAAAACCTTGCATCTCACTCAGAAGTAAATGCACGTGATGCATGGTCATTGGACAATATTGTTCAGTGTGCTCTGTTAGCATCTTCATCTAAGTCATACCAGGTCTGTGTCATTTCCCTTAGTTTTCTGCCTATTTTCCTGTGATGATAACCTGAAAGCAAGCTGAGTCTTACCATATATACCACGTGGGATTTTCTAAGGCACATGGCCATAGGAAGGAAGAATTCATTTTTCTAGACCCACAGGACTCATGTTATTTGCAGGAATTTTTAAAAAGCAAACTGAGTTAATAAGATAAAATCATTTTTAAAACAAACTGTTATCTCCTGCAGAAACAACATTTCATTCAATGATAGGGAAATAGAAAAAAGCCAAGAAACCGTGTTTCAGATAGTGCATATGTTCATTGCCAGCATTATAAATAATTAGGGCTGGCTGATTGGGGCAATCATTACTCTATAAACAGAAGAACAATCTGTTCCTCTACATGAAGACTACAAGTAATGATCAGGGATTACATCAACAAAATAAGGCGTATAATGCTGGTAAGAGGAACTCTATTAATATTTTATTTATCCTTCATTTGTGTCTATAGTATAATGCAAATATACTAATTAAGTAATGGTTTATGGCATAAGGAATGGTACTGATGGAGGGGTAGATGACAATGGCAGTGTTGAACACTAAACTTTAATTGCCTAGGTGATTCTCAAACATTACTATGTTTATGAAACTCTAAATCATTGTATTACAATTATTCTGCCTTCTAATTTCTCCACTAGCATCTGATCTCACTCCCCTATTTCTTGGTGAAAATTTTTAGATCCGTTTAATTCTCATGAATCTATATTTGAGAAAAATTACTTTGATAATTCTAATTCAAAAGATGAATGTTACAGATTATAGAAAATGACAGTGAGAGTTTTAATACAAATTAAATGATTTTCTTGATATGGAACCTATCCTGGTGCCTGGGAAATAGCAGATGCTACTTGGAATAGATTTGTTTTACATAGCTTGCTAGATGTTTGCCAATAGCCAAGTTCAATCAATCCCTGAAGCAGAATTAAGAGCTACGGGGCTGAAAGCATCCAGAGCACTTCATTCCTTGGGAAGACTAGGGCCAAGAGGATGTCAGAGTGGCACACTCTGGCAGAAGGACATTGGGAGTTTGGGAAGATGAGTATGGAGAATGGACGCTATGAAGTAATCATTACCTTAATACAACTTCCCCTAGCCTGCACTGGTGGAAAGATGTCTTAGAGGACAAAACTCAAAAATATTAGGAGAATTAAGAGGATTCTTTTCTTATAAAAAAGGAGAAGACATATTTACCCCTACTCAATAGAATATAAGACTGAAAAGAGAAATGAAAGTGATATTGTGTTTCTGAGAAAAACAGGTGAAATTTGAAGTTTGGGTAAAGGATCACACGAAAGACTATAAATGTACAAAAGGAAAAACTATAAGTCAAATAATTAAGGAGGCAAATGTTTACTTTAAGACACTCCAGATAAACATCCTAGGTCTTTTCCAAATGATACAGTTGACCAAATGACTTCAGATGTGATTCACCAATAGCCCATTCACTAGGGACAAAGATCAGTGGGTATGGGGCCAGATGCCATTTGGCAGAATATGAGGCATTCTGTTCATAATTTTGGAAGTGAGAATTCATTTAGATAGTGTAATTGTCTTCAGCATGTGTTTCTTTTTAACAGCTTTATTGAGGTATAATTTGTAACATAAATTTCATATATTTGAAATACTCAATTTGATGAGTTAGGACATGGTCATACTATGAAGACGTCATCACAATAGAGAAAATAAACATATATCCTTCAGCTCCCCAAATTTCCTTGTTTCCCTTTTAGGTTTTGGTTTCATTTGTTTATAACTGTTGTTGTTTATTTCTTTGTTTTGGTAAAAACACTTAACAGGACATATGCCCTCTTAAATTTTTTTCAGTGCCCAAAATAGCAGTGCTAATAATGGCACCATGTTGCACAGAGGATCTCTAGACTTACTTATCTTCCATACTGAAATTTCATAGCCACAGAAAACTCTCCATTTCCCTTTCCTTTGCTCCTGACAACTACCCTTCTGAATCACTGTTTGTTTCAATCTGACTATGTTAAATACTTCATTGAAGTGGAATCACGGAACATTTGCCCTTCTGTAACCCATTTCACTTTGATAATATCTTTCAGGATATTCATGATGTTGCATATTGCAGGGATTCTTTCTTTTTATAGTTAAACAATATTTCATTGTGTGTGTGTATGTGTGTGCTCATGTGCATCACATTTTCTTTTTACCCATTTTGACATCTGGGTTGTTTCCAAAGCTTTGCTATTTTTTTTCTGCAATGAACACAGGAATGCAGATTTTTCTTTGGGATACTGTTACCTATTCTCTTGGAAGCATGACAAAAAGTGGGATTGCTAGATTATACAGCCAGTCTATTGCTAGTTTTCTGAGGAAACTTCATAATGTTTTCTTCAGTAACTATATACCAGGTTACATTCCCACCAAAAGGTGCACAGATTTCAATTTCTCCACATCCTTATCAAAACACGTATTTGCTGCTGTTAATAGATAACATAAGAGATATAAAGTAATATCTGATTGTATTTTACAACTTAATATGAGCTGTTAGAAAGATCAATAGTCAATTTTTTTAACTGTAGACCCCAAACACCCAAGATTTCCAGTGTAACAAAGATTGTAAGCCATGAGCACACCTCCTGGGGGATAGCAAAATCACCAGAAAAGAGAAGTTAAAAACAAACAAACAACTTGAATTTTCCTACTCACTCAGCCTTGTCTTTATCTTGTACCTGGTTTCTGTTCACTGCCAAAGAAGAATTCACTGCTATTATGTTCCTTACCTCAAAACTGTTGGATCCTAAGAAATTTATAATTTAATAATATTTTAGGTGAATCAATAGACTAGAAGAATGGAGAAAAGAGAAGAAATCCTGGCCAGGCAAAAAAAAAAGTGGAATTACGGTTTTTCAGACTGTGACTGTTCTGGGCCATAGAATTGTGATGACATTATTTTTCCCTTACAAAAGGTAGGTTTATTTATTTATATCTATGACAAGCATTTTTCCTCTAGAAACACTACCACGGAATTTGCTTATGAAAAATACAGAAAACTGGATGGCTAAATAAAAATTCTAATATGGATATGAAGAGGTGAGTAGAATTTATATTTCAAAGATGAAAAGGCTTTATCACTAATTACATTTGGTTATTTCACCGAGTGTCTGTGTGACAGAAATGGTTTTGGGATATAGATAGGAAAGTAAATTAAACAAAGAAGAAAAAATAAAAAAACTACCTTAGTTACAATCAGGATTTCACAGCAATTCTTCTCTTCCAGACATTGCAGTAAAAGCCTTTTAGCTATGAGTATTATCTGAAACATTCTCTACTTTTTTAAACATTGAAATACAAGTTACAATTATATAAAGGCACATTAAATAATTTCTTCAAAAATTAGTGAACATGTGTTATGTATTAGACACTGTTTTTGTGGCCACAAAGGATATAACAGAAAAAGAACAACTTCCTCGTTTTTAGAGTACATTTTCTATCCACTCTAACAATCTAATAATCTTGAGATTTCACAGAAATGGAAATCCAGACCACATAATGATTCCTATGTGACAAATCAACTACATTTGTAAATTCTGAGGGCAACAAAAGATCAAAGAAACAGTTGGATTGTTTAACAATAACATGATCCCTTAAGGAAATCTCCACTTCTTGTAGACATAAAATTCAGTAAGCCTACTGGAATAGTACAAATATTGATTTTGACGTAAAGGAGAAGATAAATGTAGTCTAATTTGCTGATCTTCTATATGCACACCTTTTTGTTGTAGAATTTGAATATGTTTTTTCTTCAAAAATCTTGATTTTACACAAGGATTAGGTAAATATCAAAGTTCTATGATGAGGAACCACACAGCAGTAACCACTTTCATCCTTCTGGGACTGACGGATGACCCAAAACTGCAAATTGTGCTTTTTATCTTTCTGTTGCTCACCTACATGTTGAGTGTAACAGGGAACCTGACTATTATCACCCTCACACTGGTGGATCCCCATCTGAAGACACCTATGTACTTCTTCCTCAGAAACTTTTCCTTCCTAGAAGTTTCATTTACTACTGTCTGTTACCTCAATTCCTGTACAGTTTATCAACTGGAGACAATACTGTTACCTACAATGCTTGTGCAACTCAGATATTTTTTGTTTTTCTCTTTGGAGCAACAGAATTTTTTCTCCTGGCAGCCATGTCCTATGATCGCTATGTGGCCATCTGTAAACCCCTTCATTATATGACCATCATGAACAACAGAGTGTGCACCTTATTAGTCCTCTCCTGCTGGGTAGCTGGCTTGATGATTATTGTCCCACCCCTAAATGTAGGTCTCCAGCTTGAATTCTGTGATTCTAATGCCATTGATCATTTCAGCTGTGATGCAAGTCCCCTCCTAAAGATCTCATGCTCAGACACATGGGTACTAGAACAGATGGTTATCATTGTGGCTGTGTTTGCCCTCATTATTACCCTGGTCTGTGTGGTTCTGTCCTACACATACATCATCAAGACCATTCTGAGATTCCCCTCTGTTCAGCAAAGGAAAAAGGCCTTTTCCACCTGCTCATCCCACATGATTGTGGTTTCCATCACCTATGGCAGCTGCATCTTCATCTACATCAAGCCTTCAGCAAAGGAAGAGGTGGCCATAAATAAAGGAGTTTCAGTTCTCACCACTTCTGTAGCGCCCTTGCTGAACCCTTTCATTTACACCTTGAGGAACAAGCAAGTGAAACATGCTTTCAATGACTCCATAAAGAAGATTGTATTTCTCTCAAAGAAGTAGAAGTTTTGTCGAATCAAAGGAAAATAAAACATCTCCAACTGCTTTACTGCTGCTTCTCACTTCATTGTTTCTTGTCTACATTTTATTCCAATTAGCCTTCTCAATGACATTTAACATTTCATCTTGATCTCCCTTTTATTAAACTCTTTATTACTTCAAATAAAATTCATGCATTGTGTTTTCCTTCAGTGAGAAACTAAAAAAATATATAATTTCCAATAAATTAAGTTTTTCTCCACTTCTGAGTTAGGGAAATGGAGAAAATAATATTGCTTTTGGGAAGGAAAGAAAATAATATTTTAAATTGTGTAAATTATCTATGAGTTACATTATATGACAATAGTGCTACTTTCTTACTGTAATATGAATTATAAAGTGAATAGCATAAATTCAACAATGAAAATTTTTAAAAAAACAGAATCCCAAAACTGCAGAGACATGCTAAAATACATTAAACCAAATAAGGCACACCAAGCTTATTACAATATTGGGAAAGGAAATATCAACAGGAGTTTATGATTCACCAGAATTGAGGATATCTTCACAATCTTTGGTAAGATTTAGTTTCTATTTTCTTATATAGCAGACCAACACCACTTAAAAGATATATACTTAATTTAAAGCAATATAAAAATTAAATCACTTATTATGCATTACTAATTTGGAATAGATGCATGAACCTTAATTGGAACACCAAATTCTAAGTTCCCACAAATAGGAACACTAGTTAAATCAACACAAAAATATATAATTTTTTAAAAGTTATCAATGATATATAATGAGCAAAATAGAAATAAATAAGGAAATAGAATTGGTAATATAGATTTAAATTAAGATCAAGGGAATAATGCTTAAAATACTAAAAAAATTAAGAGGTTAGAGCTTGAAGCTATCAACAGTGTGCTTGTCACTGAAAGAAAAAGGAAAGTAAACCCCAACTATATGCTGTGTACAAAAGACACACTTCTGAGGCAAAGCCTTCCACAGTCTGAAAGTAAAAGGACAGAAAATTATATTCCGTGGAAATGTCGCCTGAAAACAAGCAGCAGTAGCTGCTCTCATATTCAGCAAAGCAGACTTCAAGCCAAAATTAATCAGAAGAGACAAAGAAGTTCCCTTCACAATGTAAACAGAGCAATTCAACAAGAAGATATCACAATATTAAATATTTCCCAGAAGTTTTCAAAAATAGTAACTAAAGAGACTCTGGATTCCACTGATGTTTGTGGTGATATGTACTTTTTCATCTATAATTGTATGTCTTCTCTCATCTCTCATTTTATCTCATCTATCATTTTTTAGTTAGTTTGGCTAAGGGTCTATCAATATTGTTTATAAAGAACCAAATATTTATTAAATTTTATTGTGCTTTTTAAATTTTCTATTTCATTAATTTTATCTCAGACCTTAATTATTTCCTTACTTTATTAGTTTTATAATTAGTTTGTTTTTGTATTTCTAGGAGCTTGAGATGCATCAAGAGATTTTTTATTTGGGATCTTTCTGAATTTTAGGTTTGTTTATGTTGTTGTTGTTTTTGTTTTATATAGGCACTCACAGTTATAAACTTTTCTCTTCAAACAACCTTTGAAATGTCCCAGAGACTCCATTATGTTAAATATCTATTCACATTTGATTCTAAGAATTTATTGATTTATTTAGTGAAAGAATTTTCAAATAGCAATCTGAATGGAAACTTTATCTTCTTGCTCCTTATTCATCCTGGCAACTTCTATTGATGATTCAATTCTGGGTGTAATGTGTATGCATATGTGTTTGTCAATAGCAAGGAACAAGAGCAGGTTTTGCTTGTTTACCATCTGTGATTCAAAACAGATTTTTGATATCCAAGTTGCTGGAATCATGGGAAATTATCTACCCATACAAGTACAGAACTTTGCTGCTAATTTTCTCTAGAGTCTGTTGAAATAATTCCAAACTCTCCAGGTAATTGCCTTGATAACAATAACTTATGAAAAAAGAAAGTTGGGCCAGAGTTGTAAGCAATTGTATGTGAAGAGGGAAGCAAAGACTTGCTGAAATAAGTTCATTAAATGGAAAATTGCTGAGGAAGAAGGAAGGATGTAAATCAGTTAAATTTTTCTAGATGGAACCATTTTTCCTTCTTTTCTCCTCATGCTGAAAACATTTCTTTTTCAAATAGTATGGTTACTAGAGGTTGAAGATCCATGAACAAATACAATTACATGACAAATCTTGCTACAGAGAATACATGCTGGTCTTTGGGGGTATTGACATCTCTGAAATAAAATGTGTATTAACAAAAAGCCCATACTGGTGATACAAGTTAATTGAATTATTATGTTGTAATAAGATATTGCAATTAGCACATCTCACTGTTCAGAGATCTCAGTTTGGGTATCCAACTAACTCAGGTCTCCAGACTCCTTGCTTGCATGGGATGAGGTTTCAGTCTGCTTCCAAATTGACTTCATTCACAGTTACCTATCTCATTTAGTTTTAGCAGTCCCCCTCCATTGGGAAGCCAGAATAGAAGAATTCTTTTTTTGTGTGCTGGGGATTAAACACAAGCACCCTAACAACTGAGCTATATCCCCAGCCCTAGAAGAAATCTTAAATATGAATTTTATACACTGGTTCTCAGAATTCCCCAGTAGGATTAGTCTACTTGTACTCAAAGGGGTATTTCATTATAAACTCAGCTGCCTTGCCTTCCCTGTTTCACTGTCCTGAGATCATTATCTTTCTTGCAGTGTGTGAGAGAGACCTGGAGATCCATTATGAGTTTGTAAGCTAGAATACACAGTTTCATAGTTTGAAGTCTTTTGTTTTGTGACTCTATAGACCTGTAATTTGGAAGTTCAAGGCCTTCCCTAACCATTGCTTCTGTTTTCCTCCTTATTTCTTTGGTCCAAGTGGCTGTTTTCCTCCTGAATTCCTGGATTCTTCTTCAGAACACTGCTATTCCTGTAATGTGCTTCTGAGCCTAAGAAGTTTTTTAAAATATTTTTTCCTGATGTTTCTATGATTCATTCATCATTCAAAAGTGTATTGCTCAATCTCTAGGTGTTTATGTAGTTCCTGTAAGATTTTTTTCCTGTTCACTTCTACTTTCAGACCATTATGATCTGGTAAGTTTCAAGAGATTATATCTTCTTATTTTTAAATTTTTATTTATTTATTTACATTTTGTAAGACTTGTTTTGTGACCCAACATATGGTCTATTTTGGAGAAAGTTTCATAAGTACCTAAGAAATGTAAGATCTGTTTTGGGATGAAATATTCTATAAACATCAGTTAAGTTCATTGATTTGTAATACCCGTCTTAGGCAGTAAGCATCTTTGCTAATTTTATGTCTGGATGACCTATTGGTGAGAGAGAAGTGTTGAATTCACTTAGTGAGAGAACAAGACAAATAACAGAGGTCAAAATAAGTAAACTTATTTGAATAAACTGCAGAGATTTCTAGTCTCCTATTGAGGAAATCCAAATGGAGACTTTAAGCTGTCGCCACTTCCTCATTTTCACTGAAGAGTGTTGGAACTTTCCTCCAAACCAGCTCAGCTCATCATATCTGCTCTAATTTTTTGCTCAGATTATGACTTTGTTGAACACCACTACCTGTTTGTCTTAAACTCAGTGAAAGAATTTCTTTTGGCTCCTTGGAGAGGAGCTTCTCTTCCTCCACTGAACCACGATGTGCCCAGGACTGCTGCAATCTGTTCATGTTATTAATTCTCTTTCTTTTCTAGAAACTGCTATTTCTGGTTTCCAGCTCTCTAAGTTGTCTGGCATCATTTCCCCCATAGAGTTAATTCCTAAATATCTTGGAGCACTGTTGTTTTAATTCAGTTTCAAGGAGTTGTTACGCTCTTGGGGAGGTTCCTCTAATTCACCATTTCTTCATATTGTGCATTATTTTTTAAAAGAGTATACATATATTTTTAAGTTTCCCATATGCCATTCTAAGAACTCTTAATAATAATGCAAATTTTTGATTATCTCAGATTTTTAAAGAAAGTGGCTTTTAAGCAAAACAAAACATATTTTTAAAATTACTTAAGAAGTCCAGTTTAATTAAAAATATTTTACATGGTATTATACAACCAAAGATCCTCTTATATTTTATTTTAATATGATTTTAAAGAAAATCAATTTTGAATTTTATATTTCTAACACAATACAGTTTTCTTATTGAAGAACACAAAATTAAATTCAGAAAGAAATAGTTTCAAATTTCTACCCAGCTTAAGTACATAATTATATATTAGCTACTAATTCTTAAACTAGATGGATCAAATTTATTTTTGACCAAAGTTTCATTATATTCTCTTGTTATTTCAATAAATTGTATTATTTTTCTAAAGCAGTAAGTATCTTTTTAAATCATGCTCTGAAGGCTTGTTTCACTTGCTGATTCCTTAGAGTGTAAATGAATGGATTCAACATAGGGGCGACTGACTGAAGTATTGAGCACAGCTATCCATTTGCATAAAGTAACTCTTTCATTTGATGATGGCTTTATGTAGATGAATATGCAGCTGCAATAAGTGATGGAGGCAACAATAATGTGAGAAGAGCAAGTGGAAAAGGCTTTTTTCTTTTGCTGAGCTGAAGGGAATTTGAGAATTGTCTTGATGATGTGAGCATAGGAAAGAATCACTAATAATAGTGTGACAATGAGTATTATCATAGTTATGAAAAAAGCTATCAGTTCTAGTAAATGTGTGTCTGAGCAAGAAAGTTGTAATACAGGAGAAATGTCACAAAGGAAATGATCAATAATATTTGAAGCACAGAAATCCAAGTCAAGACCCAAAATCAGAGGAGGAAAAACAACCAGGAATCCTGTTGCCCAAGAACCCAGGACAAGCTGAAGGCAAACTTTGTTGTTCATGATGGATGTATAATGCAAGGGTTTGCAGATGGCAACGTAGCGGTCATAGGACATGGTAGCCAGAAGAAAAAGAATGGTAGTCCCCAATAATATGTAAAAAAACAACTGAGATATGCAATCATTATAAGAAATAGTCTTTTCCCTAGTTACAATGGTGATTAGGAATTTGGGGATGCAAGTAGTTGTGAATGAAATTTCCAGGAAAGAGAAATTATGGAGGAAAAAGTACATTGGAGTCTTGAGATGGGAATCCAGCAGAGTGAGAACAGTGATGGTCAAGTTTCCCATTATACTCAAGATGTAATTTAGAAGTAGAAATAAGAAAATCACAATCTGTAACTGAATTATCTGTCAATCCCAGGAGGATGAATTCTACCTGTCTTGAATGGTTCTTCATTTCTCTTTTTTTTGATTTTTAATCAGTTTTAGAAAAAAAAAATGACAACCAAAAAAATGAAAAGTTGTTCTCCATTTCTGTACAATGAATTGAAATGCATTCTGCTATCATGTATAACTAATTAGAACAAATTTAAAAAAAAATAGAAACTACCTGAGTAGCTATATATCCAGAAGAAGATTCATGAAAGATCCATATTCCCACTAAAGGGCCAATATTCCATAGGTGTTGAAGGCATAACCTGAAACTAGAAAACACAAACTGTTCATTTGGATTTTAAAAACATTGTAGAAGTCAACTTTCTTTTGGAAATTGATCTGCAAAACACATAATAGCTGATTTTTTTTTTCACCCTTCCATTCAAGCTCAGTTAACTGTAACAAATTACAAATATTTCCAGTTGATAAAATAATTTCATAAAAATATTGCTTCAAGAATAAAAATCATTTAATTAATTTTTAATTTCATCTGAAAACAATTATTCCAGTATAGTGAATGAAGATCTACAGTTAAATTCTGAATCTTTAAATTTTATATTAAAGTGACATTTCTAAGATCCTTATTGTACCTCTTACAACTTCTCTATGACTGATGAAAACATGGAAATTTCCCACGAAAAAAAAATGTATTATTTTATATTATAAGAAAATAAATATAAGTAGAATCTAAGAAAATTTAAAAATATTAAGTATATATAAGCCTAAAGGTGTGATATGGGCTCTATGACTCTGTAATCTGCTGAGAAATATGAAATAAAATGTCCCACTTTTATTATGAAATCAATTACATAACGAACCTGTGTCCAATCCTCAGCAACACATAAAAATAATAAATAAAATAAAGGTATTGTGCCCAACTACAACCAAAAACTAAATATTAAAAAATTAAAATGCAATGAAAGAAAAATACAAGACAGAATTGTAAGATTGATCAAATATGCTATGTGCATGTATGAATAGAACATAATAAATCCCACTATTTTGTATAATTATTATTAACCAATAAAAACGGAAAAAAGTAAAACATAGAACACTACATATTTGAAAATAAGCAATTATTTGAATAAATTTACTCATTTGGATACTAACACATTTTGAAGTGGATATATATTCTTATAAAAGTATTTCAGTATATTTTAGATACAAAATTACAAAGTTTTTATAAAAATCCTGTAATTTATAAAAACCTACATATAGTATTCATAGCTATAACTTATGCAAAGTTATACAAAAGTAATAGCACTTTAAAACAAAATTATTTTGTAGAGAGGAATTATATTACAATGCACTTGTATTTTTTAAAACATGCAGTTACTAGTAACTCTTCTATCAAAGGGAATGATAAAATACAATGTAAACTTTTTCAAGCTTACTTATTTAATAATAGCAACAAGCAACTATAAGTAAATTCAGAAACTGTGTAAAGTCATGTTTTCAATTTAAAAAAAAAAATGGTACACTTCATTTTTGCTGAGGGCCATTACCAAGTAGGTATTGACACATCGTAATCCTTGCCAGTGTACCCCATGTTAAATGGACTTGCCTTGGAAATTTGCTGCGACCTTGCTTGTGTGTTTGAGAAAGATGACCCTGCTCAAGGTGATCGAGGGTGGATCCAGGTTTGAAGAAGTATCCTGCAGGTTTGAGGAAGTATCCCAGTCCTTGGGTTTAGGGTGTTCCCGGTTTAAGGCGTTTCCCGGTTTAAGAATATGGGTTTTAGGGAAGTTGAGTTTGAAGATTATTGCTACTGGGATTAGGGTGTTCCTGTTGCTTGTTCCCATTGAGTTCTCGTGAGATAAAAATGGGATTTGGAAAAAGCCTCGTGGAGTAGGATTTGGGATCGGACATATTGGAATTGCCCCTGAACGCGTGTGGAGGCTGGTGTGAGATCAGGAATAAAGAATTGCTGCTTGAACCTACAAAGCTGTGGTGCCTCCTGATTCTGGTGCCCCCCAAAACATCAGCACATTTTCCTCTTAATCTGAGCAAATTTTTGCAGTTGATTTGTAAAATGATATTTACAAATGAGCTTAGAACATCAACACTGAAATAGGAAAAAAAAATTTATAATATAATGTGTTTTCTTCTTTTAAATCAAAATATTCAAAGTACATTTCTTCCCATCAAATTTTGTAAATCAGTATCTTTGCCTATTCTGAAGACTTTTTTAAAAAAATTATTACTGAATATAGAATATTTTCCTTCTACATGATTTAGTTTATTACTTATATGAATTCAAGAAGACAAATTTACATCATTTATCATTTTCATTTTTTAGTAACTTTTTTTTAGTTTGTTTTACTCTGATTCTTCTCTCTTGTATTAATTTTCCAATTTACAACTTGTGATGGAAATGGTGGATCATAGAGAGAGACACACACTAATCTTTGACTTTCTTCTTTGATTTCATCTCATTTGGTATTTTTCACTTTGCTACTATGCCTGTGTTCTAATATCTGCTTTTTCTGCAAAACATATTGAGCATTTCTGAAGGTTAAATTGGAGTATCAGAGTAATTTAAAAACCAGGAAAAAGACATTTTTTCAACAAGAGAAAATTATTCAATTAGCATTTATTAATTAACTTTCAAAAGAGTTATTTTTTCCTATTTTAAAAAATGAATTAAAATTAAACATGTGAAGTCATACTTTAGGAAAAAATATCTTTCAACTTTGTTATGTTTAGTTGACTTCTAAAATTTCTTAGATTTTCTTTATCTAGACAGTAAATAAATAATTACCATTTCCTTCATAGTTCTCCAGTGCAATGTTTGGTTTGAATCACCAAAGCATTAGAAATGCAGGGGCAAGTACATAAGTGAAACTTCTTGTACTTGCATTCATGGATTCATTAATATAGCAAATAAAGAATTATTTATGTTTTATAAAAATAGAAGTGATAAAATACCAAGTTTGAATAACTATTTCTTATTTCTGTGTAATTTACATTGTATGTGTAGTCATTCCTAAATATTTGAAAAAGAAAATCACTATTTTACATACCTTTATCAGTATACAGTGATACATTTTTTTCTCTATAATACATGAGTAGCCACAATGAAAGACAAATATACTTACTGAAAACAATATTTAATTTTGTTGGCAAAAATTAACATAAAATAATATCTCATGTTAATTCAAATAATATCTAAGTTTTTCATATTTTATTAATGTAGTTTTTCTTCACTAACTCCTGTATATGAACAGATAAAAATATCTATGGAATGGATAATAGATATTTCTAATAAAAATCTTCTTTTTAACACCAGACAAATTATAAGATAATATATAGTTCCAATTAATCCCACCTCAAAATCCTTCATAAAGATTATCATAACTGAGATGGTTCTCTGGAAATTAGCAAATACTAGTTTCCAATTATTTAAAAGGCATTAATGCTTCTCTGTGGGGAGTCTAAGGGGACAGGTTCCCTAAGGAAAAGCAGGAAAGATTTAAAAACATTCAAAACAACCTGCAAAACACCAGTAGTTCTTTTATCTTTATTATTTAATAACAGTAGGTTTACTGTTCCAAGCATGATGATATAACATATTATTATGTTACTCACAATAAAAATAATCATATCAATACAATCATGGAGATATTGAAAACTAGCAAGTTGTTTTGGATAGATAATACATATGTTTCAAGATATCAAAATAAGTCTTTCAAGGAATAATTCCTTTAGGGATGTATTCATATTCCCAACATATGACTATATCCCTAAGAGAAAGGCATCCAAGTACCTAGCATAAATATTAACTCTACTTAAGTTTTAAAGGTGATTGTTCAACATTATAAAAAATATAAAATGTCTGCATAGTGTTGCCATTAGAGAATGAGTGCAACAGTATTTTCCTCAGTGATTTGAAGATTAACAGCTAAATTCAACCCTTTTGAAGTATCACTAATTATGATGTATTAACCTATCATGTGTGAACATCTAATACACCTAAAACATCATGCTAATTATTAATAAAATGTATTTAATTTAATCATCATAATAGAAAAGAGAAGCATGATTATGAACAGTTTACTGTTGAAAAATAAAATTTAGGGAAATTATTTATGTACACCCATGACAGTTTAGAAATTATAGAGACCGGATTGCAAGTATACTTGATTGACTATTATACCATACTTCCAACAACACAATTGCTGCCAGTCCAACTGCTCACTACATAAGTGCCAATACTCAGGAAATGAGAGTTGGTGGGAGGCTGGCTAGGGGCTATTCCCATCTCTGAATAAAGAATGGCTGCTATCCCAATCATGCCTCACATCTTCATTCAGCTGCTAGAGCCCTGAACCTCTTAACCTTGTTGAGCCTCAGCACAACAAATGAGAAAGACAGTGGCGGTGGGGGATGGGGAGGGAAATTATCCCATAAAAACATGAAACAAATTGGATCAGGTGGATGGGGATATTGTTCCAAAAACAAGACTATCTTAGGGGGCTCTAAATTATGACAATGAAGAAACATTCCCATAAGGATTATTATTAGAGAGAAATTTGAATATGGAATATAATTTTTTCAATTGCATTATTTAATACACAGGGATATGAAACTGTTCAGTAAATATTCATTGAAAGGTAACACCTCATTTTACTTAAAATGAAGGCTAATTGGTTATTATTTGGAAGAGATCACTCTTTGCTTTAAGTAGGGAGATTTATATAGAGTTTTCACAAAAATTAAAATATTTTATTAATATGTCTATTATTAATAAAATATTAATACAATATATGCTATTGGTTCCAACTTGTTACACCAGCCTTGTTACTGTCTTATAAAACTATGTTTTATATATTTATAATCTTGGACTCCTTTTCTATGAGAAAAAATACTGGAAATTAAAGGAAAAATTGCATAGAAAGTCAAGCTTTAAAAAAGAACTGAAATTGGTACTTTGAATAAAGAAGTCTTCATGGACTTCAGTATTTTGAATAGTTCCTTTGGTACCCTTAGGATTTCATACTGTGGGTCCTGTGTTATAGTAATAGAACAAGGCTGAGGATGAGTGAGAAGAGAGCATGTCTTTCATAATGTGGGAAAAGAACAATTGTGAAGACAAATTAAGAAAGAAGATCAGTCAACCACAACTGAATCCTTATGCATTTTTAAAAAGAGAAAATAGAGAGGTAGAATATCCAGAAGTTGTATAGTGACTTCTCTCCTTGAACATAATATGCATAGTAAGGTAGTAGGTAATTCAAACATGAAGAGACAGTGTTGATTTTTTTAATTTCTGGGGAGCAGGAGGGAATATGTTTTATGTTTTTATGAGATATTCTCTCTCTGTCTCTCTCACTCTCTCTCTCTCATCTGTTGTGCTGAGGCTCAGGCCCAGGAAGCAGGATTCAGGGGTTCATGGCTCTAGCAGTTAAAAGAAGCTGTGAGGCATGCTTGGGATAGTAGCTTTCTTTATTCAGAGGTGGCAATACCAGCTAGCCAGCCTCCCAAGCCATTTCCAGAGCACTTTTTACATGTGGGCCAGGCAAAGAAAAAGCTCAATGCTAACAGGTTATGTAAGTGAGCACATGATCACAAGAAGATATTTATGACTTTGAGTACATACATGGAATTAGAATTTGTATGACTTTGACTACACACTGAAAACACAGCCCTCCACAAGTTTGGTAAGGGAGCCAGGCTACAGCCATTTTGAGCTTCTCCCTATCTCTCCACTCTCTCTTTTTCTCTTTCCACCAGAGATCTAAAAACATGAGCAATCTACCTGAAGTCCTTTCTTCATTTGATTGCCATGATAACCAGTCACCCGGTATTCCTCCCACCCACCTCTCTATGTGCTTTTCCTACTTCTTTTCTCATTTCTCCTTATTCTGATTTTGCATATTACATTGGATCTTTGGATTCAAACTCTTGTCTTCTTATACTTAGTCCCACATGTCCTCATTCTGGATCATGTCTTAAAGCCACTGTAGAGTCTTATAAATTCCCAATTTTAATCTCTAATTCATACCTCTCCATAATACTCCAGACCTGTCTGTATAACAAGCTGTGTAGCTGACTAAACAAATCCAACTGCTCCAAAAGGAACAATTTTTAATAACCAATTTTGTATACTTTTAACTCTCTTCTCACAAGATACTAGAGCCAAACACCTTCATTTTATCCTTAATTTCTTTCTTTAGCACTAGAGTGTATTTTGTTAGAAAATAGTGTTAGATCTTTCTTCAAAATATTTCTGGAATTTAACCACACCTCATCTTTCTCATGCCCCTCTTCTGTTTATTACCCCTCTTCTTTTTTGAAAATTTAAGAAAAAAGTTCAGTAGGCAAAGAGGTTGCTATTGAACTCATATCATAATAAACTAGAATTCTCACTAGGATGAGTGAGAAGAGAGCATGTCTTTCATAATGTGGGAAAAGAACAATTGTGAAGACAAATTAAAAAAGAAGAACAGTCAACCATCATTGAATCCTTATGCATTTTTAAAAAGAGAATATAGAGAGGTAGAATATCAAAGGTATGATAATTATTTTCTTTTTAACCTGAGTTAATATACAGAAAAACATTAGCATTTTAGGTGAGACTTGAAAACATATTACCACAGATTTTTCTTCTTAGAGTTTTGTCTTTCACAACCTCCAAAGAAAATAAGCCTATAGACTTGGTGGAGGTGAAAAAAGGGTGATGTGAAGAAATGAGAAGAGACCAATGAACAAAATGTTGGAAGCCAAAGGAGAAGAGGAGAAGAAATCATGACTATCAGGAATGTGCAGCACATGTGAAAAAATACCATTAAGAGTATATTTAAGAGGTTTCATGAAATATCCCACTAGATCATTAGTTACACTCCCATTGTTTTATTTCAAAAATTTAATCAACTTTTAATATTAATACTAAATACATCTGTCTCTGAGACTTTCTGTACTATATAAAGATGTCAGGGCAAAATTGATCCACATGTAACTTGACTTATACTTCAATTACATCTAATAAAAATTTAGTGTCTTCGTCCATTTCTGCTACTAGAACAAAATACCTGAGACTGGATAATTTACAGTGAGCACAAGTTTATCTTCTCACATTTCTAAAAGCAAAGAATTCTAAGACCAAGGTGCCAGCAGTTTCAGTTGTAGAGTGAAGCCTGCTTTCTTCTTCATCCAGGCACCTTGTGACTGCATCTTTTAGAGGGGAGGAATGTCAGCTCCTCACATGGCAGAAAGGGGAAAGTGAGAGAACCAAACTATTTTTCTGTGTTTTTTTTTTATTTATATACTGCAACAAAATATTTATATCTAAAAAGAATTTTGTACATTAAATGTTACTAAAAAGTATATAAATAAGGAACTATTATGAAATATTAAAGGTTCAGATGAAAAGACCAATTTCTAGAATTTGTATTTATAGTTATTAAATTAAAAAATATATATTTTTATTTTTTATTAACACATTAATTGTACAAATTAAGGAGGTTTTGTGTAATATTTGAATGATGTATAGAGTATGCACTAATCATATCCAACCTCCTTTTATCTGCCCTTCCATCCACCCTTCCAATTTTCACTAATCACTATTCTACATTCAGGTTGACAATTTTTGGCTTCCATGTGTTAAAACATGTAATTGTTTTCCTGTGTCTGGCTTTTTTCACTTAACATAATGCTCATCCATATAGTTTCATTCATTTGGGACTCTATGCCTTCCTCTATCCCAATAATTAGTAAATTTGGTTTCTTTATGTTATCCCATAATTCTTCAATGTTCTGTTCATGGTTTCTTACCATCTTTACTGTGGAACTTTATTTTCAAATTATATATTTTGTCTTTATTGTCTGAGGTTCTGTCTTCCAAGTGGTCTAATCTGTTGGTGATGCTTTCTACTGAGTTTTTAATTTGGTTTATTGTTACCTTCATTTCAAGAATTTCTGTTGTTGTTTTTTTTCAGAACCTCTATCTCCTTATTGAAGTAATCTTTTGTTTCCTGTATTTGCTTATCTAGCTGTTTAAAGAAATGACATTTTGTTGCCTGTATTTGCTCTTATATCATCCTTTAATTCACAGAATATTTTATTTATGTACATCCTGAACTCCTTCCCTGACATTTCTTCTGCTGTGTTGGCCATGGATTGTAATAATGTGGTGTCTTGTTTTGTTTGGGGCACTTTATTCCCTTGTTTTTTCATATTCATATATCTTCCTTTCTAGCACTGCAGATCCAAGCTGGTAGAGTTTTTACCCTATGGGCTTATTGTGTCCCTGCAGGGTTACAATACCTATCCTTTAAGGGGGAGAACAATTTTAGCAGATCCCAATACAAACAATATACAGTTTTAAACCAAATAGTTTCTATTAAGAGATTTATGGTATTTTCACATTATACAGAAATGGTGAGCTAAGCAGTGTGTTCAGAGATGCAACTCTGTGGCGTGCAGTGTTGTGGCTGGTGGCTGTCTCCAGAATCTGTCCTGTGTCCCCAGCTGCAGGCTACCATGTATAAGGGACTATGGCAGTGGTTGCAATATCCCAAGATGGAGGTGACTGGGCGTGCCCCACATTGGCAGATCAGATAGGGGTCCATTTGGGAGTGGTGGCTGGAGATTCTGTGTGTGGGGAGCAGCCAGGTATCTTGCAAGGGACTGGTGTCTGGATCCTGGGTGGGCAAGCAGCTGGGAATCCTGTGCTGACCCCCACTTTCAACACTCTTATTTCACACAGTAATGAAGTCTTAGAGCAATTAGGCAAGAAAAACAAAGCGCATCCAAATTAGGAAGGAGAAAATTAGATTGTCCCTGTTGGCAGATGATATGATCTTATGTAGAGAAAACCAAAATACTTTACTAAAAAACGTACTTAGGCTGAGAAGCAAATTTAGTAAATTTTCAGGATAAAAAATTAACATACAAAAATTAGCATATCTAAAATCTAACAACTTAGTTGAAAAAGAAATCAAATAATCCTATTCACAATAATTATTAAAAATATAAAGTAGTTGGGCTGGGGATGTGGCTCAAGCAGTAGCGTGCTCACCTGGCATGTGCGGGGTGCTGGGTTCAATCCTCAGCACCACATAAAAATAAAATAAAGATGTTGTGTCCACCTAAAACTAAAAAATAAATATTAAAAATTCTCTCTCAAAAAATATAAAGTAACAATGGAAGCAAAATATCTCTTTAATGAAAACCATAAAACAAGAATGAAATAAAATGAGAAGGACCCAAAACTGGAAGAATATTTTATGTTTATGGATTTGAAGAATGAATATTGTTAAAATGCAGTGCTATCCAAATAATTTACAGATTCAGTGCAGTCCCGATAAAAGGAAAAAATACCAAAGATATCTTCACATAACTAGGGGGAAATATCCTAAAATTTATATGGAAGCAGAAAAGATATCAAATAGGCAAAGCAATCTTGGGCAAAAGGAGCAAAACTGGAGCCCACAACTAATTTCAAAACATAATACAAAGCTATAGAGACCAAAAAAAAAAATAGTCTGGTTCTATAATTAAAGTACCACTGTGTTGCACAGACCAATGCAACAGAATAGAGAGCATAGAAATAAATCTACACATACATAGCCAACTATTTTTCATCAAAATTTCCAAGAATACACAATGGGTAAAGGACAATCTTTTCAACAAGTACTGGTAGGAAAAACATTATCCACATGCAGAACAATAAAACTAGATCCCATCTCTCCAGCTATATACAAATATAAACTCAAAAGGGATTTAAGAGTTAAATGTCAGACTCCAAATTTTGAAACTATTAGAAGACTACTAGAGGACTAGAAATACTTTAGGATATTGGTTTAGGCAGAGTCTTTTGGATAATACATAGAGAACAGGAAACAGAAAAAAAATAAACAAATGGGATTATATCAAACAAAAAATCCTCTGTACTGCAAACAATCAATCAACAGAAGTAAGTAAACCTGCAGAATGGGAAAAAAAAATTTTCAAACTATTCATTCAACATGGGATTAACAACAAAAATATACAAGGAACACAACTCCTGAATAGTAAAAATGCAATTTTAAAGTGAGCAAATGGTCTGAATAGAGATGTCTCAGAAAGAAGACCTACAAATGGCTAATAAGTTTATGGAAATTCAATCAACCTCAATAATCAACAGGGAAATGAAATAAAACCACAATGAGATCCCATTGCATCCCATATAGAATGGCTATTAACCTCAAGGCAAAAAAATGACAAAAACTCGTGAGGATGCAGAGAAAAAAAAAAACTCTCATACACTGTTGATGGAAATGTTACTATATCCATTATGGAAACCAATGGAAGTTCCTCAGAAAACTGTATAACTACCACATGATCCAGGAATCCCACTACTAGATTATTTCCTTTGGGAAAGGAAATAAGTATGTGGAAGAAATATCTGCACTCCTGTGTCTACTGCAGCATTGTTCACAATAGCCAAGATATGGAATCACCCCAGGTTTCCATGAGCAGATACAAGGATAAAGAAAGTGTTTGCACACTCACACCCACATACACACGTTTACATAATTGAATACTAACTCAGCCATAAAAATATTGAAAACCAGGAACAGAAAGACAAATGCTGCATGATCTCACTCATATATAGAATGTAATAATAATAATAATAATAATTTCATATAAACAATGAATAGAATAGTGGTAATTGAGGGCTAGGAGCAGTAGGGTAAAAGAAGAGTAGAGAGAGGTTGGTGATTGAAGTCCAAAATATAATTAGAAAGGAGAACAAGTTCTACTGTTCTGAAGCACAGTAGGTTGACTATAGTTGACAATAAGTTATTGTATATACAAAATAACTAGAAGAAAAAATTTTAAATGTCATGAAGATAAAGAGATTATTAATGTTTGAGATGATGGACATGGTGATTACTCTAATTTGATCATTATACATTATATACATGTATCAAAATATCACACTATAGTCCACAATATATACAATTATATGTCAACTAAAATAATTTTTAAAATAAAATAATTAACTGCAATAAATAATTTATATAATATTACATATATATTAATTTGGAGTACATTTAAAAGTTTAAGAACATTTGGCATTATGTTATCAAATTATAAAAATTAGGTTGTTAATGTTTATTTTAAAATCACACTTATAAATATATTGATATATTTGTAGAAAAACTAGAATTATAAATAGCATGGGTTATATAATTTTATATATTTTCCCTGCCTAATTTATATTTCCCAACTATAATTTATAATTTATGTAAAAAACCTTTAATGAGAAATGTGGTTTCTTATGATCCTTCCTCAGCTTATGTAAAGTGAAAATTTTTTAAAAGGAGCTAAAGTTGTGTTTTATTTCATAATCAGATTCTTCTTTTGTTCTGCTGGCTTTTATCCACAGCTGCATCCTCCTTTCTCTAAGGACACTGTCTCCAAGATTAGCATACTTTTGTTTATAACCTCAAAGTATGCTAATGAAGATTCATTAGTAACTATTTGTAGGTCACCAGGGACCCTGTTTTTCATTTAGTTGCATTTTTTTTTTTTCAAACAGAGCAAATGTTAAGCTAGATACAGCAAATGTGCCCATTGTCCTCAGAAGTCAGAATAGCAAGTATCCTAAGGTGCAGATTCCTAATATTCCACTGTCTTCATATTAAGATGTTTTCTTTATTTCTTTTATTTTAAAGGTATAAAACAGTGCAAGTCCATGGAATTGATTGAAGATACTCTGAGATATTTGTGCAACTTAGAGTTGGCATGAATTTGACAGTGGATTCATAAGCAAATGTGACAAGAATTTCTTATGAAAATCATCTGAATTGCCTCCTCCAGTTTAGAAATTCTAAGATTTTGTGTATTTCAACGACCAATAGAAACTATGACAGTTAAAATAGTAAGTGTAATAGTTTCTCATTTTAATTTAATTATATTTACTTTCATGAAATTTAAATTTTATTATTGCTGGGAGAGAATTTATCTATCTCTTAAAAAGAAAAAATGTGAGTGATAACTTTTATATTTAGTAAAGCATACTTTTTTATTTATACAATCTGCTTTCCTGGGATTTGTAAAATGACACTGTTGGGAGATGCTAATGCATTTAAATTTGATATTTAAATGTGAAAATTTGATTGTTACTCAGAAGTATATTACTTATATTATCAACCACACATGAAAAACTAAGGTATGTGTACATATAACAACCCCAGCCCCTCAAAAGAATGACAAACTGCAGACATTGCATCACCTCTTTAGAGATCTATGTCCTCATTTCAAATTTCCACTTTGAAAACAGAATAAACAAAAACATTGTCATTTAGAGGATGAGCAATATCCAATGGTGATAGGGCTGATTAAGTTTACTCAGTGATCACTGTTACCTGAGAGATCAGAGGGGCAACTGGAGGTAGGAATTATACCTGAATATTTGGCAAATAAAGGCAGTTTCTCTATTATGAGTTGTGAAGGTAATAAACAAAAGCAGAAAAGTTGATCTCTTAAAATCAAAAGTAAATAAGAAATTTAACAGTAGTTCAAAGTCACAGACAATTTAAGTGAGCAAAGTTAATGTCAAAACTTTTAATTAAAAGTCCAGATAGGAAGGAAAATAGCTTTTAAGGCATCTAATTGAAAAACATACAATAGATGAATTCATTTAGGAACATTTGTTAGACGATTGAAAATGTGGATAGAGCGGTGTAAATTGTGAGGGCTGTGATGATGTAAAAGACACATGCAGCCTGATCCTCCCCCACCAAGTTAGTATTCTTTCTTAAGTGTCAACATAGTAGCACATACTGTTTTCTATGAGAACACAGTGAGTACACTCATCAGACTTGCAGAGAATTTTCCAGAGAGCTTGAAATGAAGTTTAAACCAATGAGTAAATAGTAATTACTCAGGTGACTTGAGGACGGAAAACTCTTGTTCTGTGAGAAGTATTTACCAAAAAACTATCACATGGAATGTGTTCAAAACATGTAGTCTATTGTGTCAGGTTGCAACTGACAATAAGAAAGAGTCTCTAAAATGTGATATTCAAAACATAAGACTTGATGAAAATACAGATGATATTTGAGTATGGTGAAAAGTGTAGAGTGATAAAGAAAATATTAATTGACTTTGATATGTTTTTTCAATGAAACAACCCAAAATTTTCAAGCAGAGGCCCTCATTACCTTAAAACTAGAAGAAGAGACATTAATTCTAACTGAATATGCAACTACCCCTCCAAATTTGATTAATGTTGCTTATTCTGATTTCATAAATTCATTTTTAAGTCAGATAATTTTCCATGTTCTTTTTTCCATGTTTTTGTTCTAGGTTAAGATTGGTCTCCATAAGCCAAAAATAAAATAGGATATGCATGTGAGTGATGTGCACATCTATACATGTACAGTTAGGAGGTTTTCTGGAGAAAACTACACATGTGCAATAAGCAAAAATAGAAACGAAATTTTTTAATCATAAAGCCAGAATAAATCATTAAACTAGAATGGAGACCTCAAGTGACTACAATGTACATAAGTAATCCCAAGTTTCCTGGCATATACTAGCACTTAAAAAGGAACATTTCAAGCAAATGCATTAAACAGAATTGTTAAGAGTCAAAGGATATCTTTTCTCCCAGTGAAATGACAGAACCATAGGAGTGCAAAGTAACCTTTACAGAGTATGCCCTTAATTGAATGTAATAAATGTTAAAATGTAATAATTATTAAAACTATTTGTGAATAAGAAAAACCTGAACGGTACAGTTAAAACTAATAAATAATCCATAACAAAGTTTCTCTGTTACATGCAGATTTAATAGAAGCCAGAAATCAACAATGAGGAACAATACTGTAACAGTTTTCATTCTACTGGGACTGACAGATGACCCACAACTGCAGGTTCTGATTTTTATCTTTCTGTTTCTCACCTACGTGCTGAGCATAACTGGGAATCTGACTATCATCTTCCTTATCTTAGTGGATTCTCACCTTAAAATAGCCATGTACTATTTCCTACAAAATTTTGCTTTCTTGGAGATCTCATTCACATCTGTATGTATTCCCAGATACTTATATAACATAGTAACAGGTGACAAGATGATTACCTACAATGCCTGTGTCAGCCAAGTATTTTTTACTGACCTCTTTGGTGTAACTGAATTTTTTCTCCTGGCTGCCATGTCCTATGATCGCTATGTGGCCATCTGCAAGCCCCTGCATTATGTGACTATCATGAGGAGCAGAATCTGCAAGAGAATTCTCTTTTGTTGTTGGGTAGCTGGTCTGTTTCTTTAAATTCCCACACTCAGCCTAGGCCTAAATATGGAGTTTTGTGATTCTAATATCATCGATCATTTTGTTTGTGATGCATCTCCCCTCCTGAAAATCTCTTGCTCAAATACTAGGTTCATGGAACAGACCATTATCATCTCTGCTGTACTGACCCTCATTATGACACTCATGTGTGTAGTTCTGTCCTACATTTACATCATCAAGAAAATTTTAAGATTCCCTTCTGCCAAGCAAAAGAAAAAAGCCTTTTCTACCTGTTCTTCCCACATGATTGTGGTTTCCCTCACCTATGGCAGCTGCATCTTCATCTACATTAAACCTTCAGCAAAGGACTCAGTGGCCATTAATAAGAGGGTGACTGTCCTCACTACTTCCATCGCTCCCATGCTGAACCCCTTCATTTACACACTAAGGAACAAACAAGTAAAAAAGGCCTTCAAGGACTCTGTCAAAATAATTGTAATATTTTCCAAGAAATAAGGGAACATAAAGTTAGTATTTGGTGAATTTCCCAAACTCCCCTGGCAAGTTAACTTTTTCAAAATGCTTTCGCTTGCTTGTTCTCATCCAGTGGCATCTTCTCCACAGCCTCTTTTAAAATCACATCATTCCATAATAAGCATGTTAATAGTTTTTAAAAATTTTAAATCCTTGCTTCAGTTTCCAATTAAGAATACCAAAAGAGAAAATACAACAAAATAAGATAAACTTCTAATCAATTTTTACATTTTCAGGGATTACAGAACAAATTATTTTCACTATTGTTTCTTCCAATCTTAAACTTTCAAATGATTCATTCATTAATTCACCTAATAAATATATATTGGGTACTTTCTTTAGGGTAGATAGGGTTTTAGGTTCTGAAAAAGAACGACAAAACAATGTCAAAAAAACAAAAAACAAAAAAACTCCTCCAATGCACTCTCGGAGTAAAAAAAAAAAAGAAAAAGAAAATAAACAGAACAAACAAGCTAAGTGATCATCACCTAAAGAATGCATAAAGAAAATGTGGTATATATACACATTGGAATACTTCTCAACCATAAAATAAGATGGAATTCTGTGATTTTTCAAGAACATAGATGGAAGTGGAAATCACTACATTAAGAGAAATAAGCTGGTGCAGTGTTGCATGCCTGTAGTCCCAGTGGCTCAGGAGGGCGATGCAGGAAGATCACAAGTTTGAGATCTCAGCACTTAGTGAGATCCTAAGGAACTTAGTGAGACCATGTCTCCAAAAAAAAAAAAAAAAAAAAAAAAAGAGCTGGAGATGTGGCTCAGTGGTTAAGTGTTTCTAGATTCAATCCTCCATCCAAAAATAGATGAGAGAGACAGAAATACACCAGGCACAGACAGAAAAGAAACTCACTTAAATGTGAAATATAAGTTGATTGTAGAGTGGTGGTTACAAGAGGCTGGAGAAAGCAGAAAGGGGAAAAGTTAATTGATGAGTAGTAAGTTTCAGATAGGAGTAAGAAGTTCTGCTGTGCTGCTTCCCAGAAGAGTGACTTCAGATAACAATAATGTATTATATATTTCAAAAAGCTAGAAGGAAGGATCTTGAATGTTTTAATTATAAAGAAGTGATAAATGTTTGAGAAGGTAGTTTGTTTTTACCCTGGTTAGAATATTACACAATGTATACATGTATTGAAAAATTATGTTGTACCCCATAAACATATATACTTTTTTATGTTTTTATGTGTAAGTTTAAAAATAAATTTAAATAATAAAAATAAAAGGCTTAGTTTGCACCAAAATTAGTGTTTTTGTCATGAAAGGGAATCATAAATCCTTCAATTTAAGAAAAACCTCTAAAATACTAAAACTTAAAAATTGTGAGATTTTTAAATTATATCAAATTTATAAAGCCAAAATTTTAAATGTGATAGGTTTTTCTCAAAAAACATGGAGATAAAAAATAAGGTAAAAAATTGGCTATTTTGAGAAATTTAAATATTTTTGTGCTGCAAAAAATTTGCCAGATGTAGATAGTTATATTAAAACTTCTACACAAAATGTTACTAAAACACGCAAACACACAGAGAAAAAATTAAAATGAAGAAATTAAGGAAATAAAAGCAGCCCAGTATATGGGATCTTTAAAATTTAGATAATTTTCTAAAAGGAATATGAAAAGCTATAAATAATAGTACTGCATTTTTAGGATATAAACAGCTATAAAAATAAGAGTAAAAATTGTTTACCACATTTCCCCTTCAAAAAGCTCATAAGGGTCATCATCTGAAACTAATTCCCCCATTCCAATGGCATTTGAATTTAAGCTTTCCTTCTCTTTCTGTGACTTTTTCATATAATGTTTACATGTCAAAATTTTTTTTCCCTCATTCTTATGCCTTCGTTCTCAAAATAAAATTCACTTCTGCTGAGAAATTTTTCCTGTCGAATCCTACATGCCCCGAACGTGAAAGATCACCATGTAGAAATGTCCTGTATATTACTATAGCATTTTCTCTTCATCTCTCTGCATCTGTTAGTAGATTGTCAGTACTTAAAGCAGAAACTTTGTCAATATTGTTTCTGTCCTTGAGTATGAAAACTTTTAAATATCTTAAAAGCACACCTTTATCAACTATAAAAACAACATCAGAAGTATTTGAATTGTTATAACAGAAAATAAAAGGGAAAAAACATATTTTCAACAAGAGGAATTAAATGTATCAAAATGTTGAAACCAAAGATAAATTCATGCTATGTTGATTATAACATAAATATGCTTCCTACATTTCATTTTGCTGCTGCTTTCAACGAATATATATTCAAATTTATCACACACACATACATGTATTACTTTATGTATCAAGTTATTGATTTTATTGTATGTATTTAAAGTATACATCATGATGTACATTGTAAACATTATTACAGTCAGAAAATTAATATACCCATCATTTCAAAAAGTTTCCTTTTTGTGTATAGTAAAAGCACTGGATATCATAAATTTTTCAGTATAAAAGGCAATATTATTAATTATAGTGCTGCTGATGTAAATGTCTCTATATTTATTACTTTTGCATAATTGCAAGTTTGTACACTTTGACCTACATTGCATAGATTGGTTGAATATCAAACATTTTATTTTCCTAACAGATGCATCCAGATTCTACCCCATTGGTTGGATGTTCTCTAGTAAAAGATCAATGATCCTGAAGATTTTCAAAATTATTCACTGTTTGAAAAGTTAACCTTGAGGTAATAATATCTAAATTTATATTCTGTCATCACTCTACCAGCTGTGATATTTTGACCAACTCATCCTACTTCTTTTTTTAATTTTTTTATTCCAATTTGTTATATGACAGTAGAATGCATTAAAATTCATATTACACATATAGAACACAATTTTTGCATATCTCTGTACACAATGTATACTCACACCATTTGTGTTTTTATTCATGTACTTAGGGAAATGATGTCCATCTCATTCATCTTTTTTAACACCCCCTGTCCCCTCCATTCCCTTCCCTCCCTTTTGCCCTATCCAGAATTTGTTTAATCTTCATATGTTTCCCCTCCCAACCCTGCTTATGAATCAGCCTTATTACATCAGAGAAAATTTTTGGTATTTGGTTTTGTGGGATTGGCTAACTTCACTTAGCATTATATTTTCCAACTCCATCCATTTACCTCAAATGCTATAATTTTATTATCTTTTAATGTTGAGTAATATTCATTTTGTATATATACCACAATTTCTTTATCCATTCATCTACTGATGAGCATCTAAGGTGGTTCCACAGTTTAGCTAGTGTGAATTGTGCTGCAATAAATATTGATATAGCTGTGTCCTTGTAGTATGCTGTTTCAATGTCCTTTGTGTATAGACCAAGAAGTGGGATAGCTGGGTCAAATGGTGGTTCCATTCACACTTTTCCAAGTTCCATTCACACTTTTTCCAGTCTTCATACTGCTTTCCATATTGGCTGCACCATTTTGCAGTCCCATCAGCAATGTATGAGTGTGCCTTTTTTTCCCACATACTTGCCAACTCCTTATTATTATTTGTATTCTTAATAGCTGCCATTATGACTGGACTGAGATGGAATCTGAGAGTAGTTTTGATTTGCATTTCTCTAATAGCTAGAGATGTTGAACATTTTTTTATATATTTGTTTATTGATTGTATATCACCTTCTGAGAAGTGTATTCAGTTCTTTGGCCCATTTATTGATTGGGTTATATGTTAAATCATTTTTCTATTCAAGCACTTACTTCATTTTTAAAACACAGCTTTATTAGTGCATCAAAATACTATAGTGTACACTTTAAATATACATAGTAAAAATAATAAATTCACAGTTATTAATATGTAATTTATATACAATACAGTTGAAGTTTAAATTATGATTTCTACAATTAAAATACAAAATAAATTATTTTTGGTATATTTACAAAGTTGTGCATACCTCATCATAATCTAACTTTGGGACATTTTTATCACCCCCAAAGGAAGCTTGTACCCTTCAGCCATCACTTTTCATCATTTCTCTGCACACTTTTTTCTCAGCCTGACATAACCAATATACTTTCTTCTATTGTTGGTCAAAAAACAGAGTTTCAGTTAGACAGGATAAAGATGTTTTTGAGATATGTTGTACATGAGGGTGACTATGCTTAATAATATATCAAATATTACAAACAGATAAAATAAGTTCAAGTTTCTAAGCACAAAAACATGAGAGGTGATGGATCTGCTAATTAGTACAATAGGATAATTTCACATTGTACACTTATATCAAAACATATTGTTTTCCATAACTGCATACAATTATAGTTTGTAAAATTGATAATAATAATGAAAAAAAATATATTTTATGTGAGCTTCAAGTATTCTTATACTTATTTATATTATAACATAAATTTGCTTAACTCAATAATATTTCCATGCAGTAAATTCTATTATATTTCTATTCCTGGAGGAATTATAAAGTTAATTTTATAAAAAAAAATGAATTTCAAATTGTGAGGATCTTTCAGTGCATTTGACGCCACAGAAGTTCTAGGGTACTAAATTTTAACATAATTTTAAATAATAAAATATGTTAGTGAACAAAAAGTAATTGACATTTCTGCTTTTAGAATGCTCACATATTTCATCATATTTGATGAAATTATTTATTTTGACTGAAGAATTTTTATGGTATGTGTAATAAGAATAATATTCTGAAAAAATAAAACTGATTAATATTCTTTATGTATAATTTATAACAAATTGATAAAGCAGAAAAAGAAACAGATTTTTAGTTACCTTCCATACTAAGAATTAATTAAAAGAAACTGAAATAGGTGTTGCATTTAATGAGATTATTAAAGTTATCCTATGAGTCTCTTAATGATCTGAATGCTTTCTCTTGTCTCTAAAGGCCATGATCCCATTGTTACTATGATAGGTTTGATTGTTTTTCCTCAAGTTCATTAGACAATGATTCATTAGTGGTTTTTAAAACTGGGTCACCAAGGAATTTTTTGTGTATTAACTTTGTTCTTTGTTACAGTTTTGACAAATAAAATAAATATCTAGCTTCAAATTAGAAAACACAAAGTGATGAATTTTATTCAGTTAAACTTCAAAGGACTAGTGAAATGACATACCAAAACTTGTGTATTATCAAGAAAGAAAAACTACTTTTTAGTCTTTAACTTCCTTTTGTTTTGGGGGCGGAAATACTGGGGATTGAACTCAGGGGCACTCAACCACTGAGCCACATCCCCTATTTTGTATTTGATTTAGAGACAGGGTCTCACTGAATTGCTTAGCACCTCACCTTTGCTGAGACTGGCTTTGAACTTGTGATCCTTCTGTCTCAGTCTCCCAAACTGCTGGGATTAAAGGAGTGCACCACCCTACCTGGCCTTTAACTTCCTTTAATTTTCCTCTAATTTATTCATAAAACAGGATAAACAATTACTACCCTAATATAGATTATTCTCCAGTAGAATTGCAAATTAATATATAAGTTCTCTGACTAGATAGTCTGAAAAAAGAGTACTTCTTCTTGCTTGCAAAATCATTTTTAAAGCATAACTGAGCAACATTGCATAGCTTTATTTGTACATTGTTTTGTTAATATTAGCTCAACCCTAGTTACCACTGGTTTTTTTTTTTTTTTTTGAAGAGATGAGGATGATGACGATGATGATTGTTTTTGCATTCAGACTTGGTGAAAGTAAGAGCACCACACAAGACTGACAGTGTTCATCCTGGTAGGTTTGACTGATGATCTAGAATTGAAAGTTGTGTTATTTGTCTTCCTGCTTCTTACCTAGTTGCTGAGCATCACTGGTAATCTGACCATTGTCACACTTACCCTGGTAGATATGGACCTGAAGACCCCCATGTACTTTTTTTTTTTTTTAAGAGAGAGTGAGAGAGGAGAGAGAGAGAGAGAGAGAGAGAGAGAGAGAGAGAGAGAGAGAATTTTTTAATATTTATTTTTTAGTTCTCGGCGGACACAACATCTTTGTTGGTATGTGGTGCTGAGGACCGAACCCGGGCCGCACACATGCTAGACGGGTGCGCTACCGCCTGAGCCACATCCCCAGCCCCCCCATGTACTTTTATCTTCATAATTTCTCTCTTAGAAATTTCCTGTATTACTAAATTGCTGGTTATTGTGGCAACTAGGGACAAGACCATTTCCTATGCCAGTTGTGCTACCCAAGTGTTTTTTGCCTTCCTACTTGGAATATCAGAATTTTACTTGTTGGCCGGTATGTCCTGTGATTGGTCATGTGGCCATCTGTAAGCCCCTTCATTACATAACCATCATGAACAGCAAAATCTGCATTCAGCTGGTTCTCAGTTGTTGGCTTGCTGGCTTGTCATCTTCCCACCACTCATATTAGGTCTAAATATTGACTTCTGTGCTTCCAACGTTGTTGATCATTTCCATTGTGACACTACATCCCTCATGCAGATCTCCTGCACAGACATACGGCTCCTGGAGATGATGGGATTCATCTCAGGTTTGGTGACACTCTTAGTCACATTGGTCCTAGTGATGGTATCCTACACCTATATCATCCTGGCCATTCTAAGAATCCCTTCAACTAGTCAGAGGAAAAAGGCTTTTCCACATGTTCTTCTCACATGATCGTGATATCCCTTTCCTATGGCAGCTGCATCTTCATGTATCTAAAACCTCCAATCAAACAAAGAAGATATTTTTCCAAGGGAATCCCTGTCCTCAATATCTCAGTTGCTCCACTTTTGAACCCTTAATCTATACCTTATGGAATAAACAAGTAAAAAAAAGCCTTTGTTAATATGATACATAGGATTGTCTCTTTCTCAAAAAAATAAATATTCTACTTCCTTATACAAAGTATATGAAAGAAGGAGGCCCAGGTAGTACCAGCAGCTTCCAGGAGTTAGTTTCCTCCTTTTCTTTTTATTTCATTGCTCTGATACTTAAATTTATGTCTTTTGAAAAATATTTCTTTCTCAAAACATTGGCCTGAAATGCCAATTTTCCTTTTAATCTCCATTAAAGCTGCCTTTATTTATAACTTATTTTCCCCCTTCTCTTAGTTTTCTTTCTATGGACATAGAAAATGCTAAGTATATATTCTAAATACATGAGTGCATAAATTTATAATAATGCTTTGAAAATGTGTTTAGTATTTTTAGTAGTTACTGAAAAAGATCTAAATATTAAACATCAGAAAATTATTAAATTAAATGATCTATATATGATTGACTATGACTTAGAAATTAAATGACTGAAGTATTGCCTGGTGGAGGAAGAGTATAATGGTGGAAGAAGACCCTCCAGTGATCCTTTAATCACAGATACATCAATTTGAACTACTATTCACACTTGTCATTTACCTTCACAGTATCTAAGGAAACCAGATGAGAGATGACAGCACCTGGTTTTAGCATAATAAGAAAAGATTCATTGAAGAAAGCAGGAAGGAAAAAGTTTCCTATTTTAAATTTCCCACATCAACAAAGAGTGCAGTGTGATAGGAGATATCTACAAAGATAGAGGGAATTAAGAGAAGGATGAGAGAGAAGGGGGCAGAGAGAGGTAATTAATAGCAGGTCTTCAACTTAGAATCCAGTACCAGATCTGTCAGAGTTAGATAAGTCAATATGTCTTATCATAAAATTTAAAAATCCTGAAATCATATTGAGTATCCTTTCTGACCATAATGCAGTAAAACTAAGTCATTAGGGAAATGCAAATCCCACCTCACTTCCATTAGAAGGGCTATTGTCAAAAAGACAAAAAAACAAATGTTGGAGAGGATATGGAAAAAGTGAACCCTCGCACATTGTTAATAGCTTGAATTTGTACAGCCATTATGAAAAGCAGTATAGAGATGCCTCAAAAAATAATAATAAAAAAAGAGTGGAGCAATTATAGGTTCTAGCAATCCTATTACTGGGTAAATATTCAAAGGAAATAAAATCACTATGTTGAAGACACATCTGTACTCCCAAGTTGATTGTGGTACTATCCAAAATAGCATAGAATTAAGATGAAGCTAATTACTAAACTGATGAGTGAATAAAGAAAATGTGATAAAAACACACAAAGGAATACTATTTGGGCATCACAAATGATGAAGTCCTCTCATTTGTGACAACATGGATGAACCTGGGGGACGTAATGTTACCAAGCATTAGAAACACAAATATTGCATGATATCACTCGTATGAAATCTAAAATAGTTGCTCTCAGAAGTAAAGGGCATAATGGTGGTTACCAGAGTCTGGGGAGGATCAGGGGATGATGGGATGAGGAAATGTAGGTCAACAATTAAATATATGACACTTAGATATAAAAAATAAATTCTGATAAATTCTGGTGTTTTATTGCATAGTTGGGGACTCTTAGGCAAAAGTAATGTATAATATATTTAAAATGGCTAGAAGAAAGTATTTTGAATATTTTTATCAGAAATAAATGATAAGTGTTTGAGAAGACAGACATATTTACTTAGACTTGAATGTAACATTATGGATACATGTATTGAAACATTACATGGTACCTCCTAAATATGCACAATTTTTAATTTTTATTAAAAACAATTTTTATTTTTTTATTAAAAACAAAAAATATGTTGCCAGTATAATGACTTGAGTAACTATCACAGACATAATGTTTAGTAAATAAATATAGAGCTAAAAGTGTAAACATTCTGTACAGTATTTCCTCCCTAATCCACAGGCCATACAGTCTAAGTCCACCAGGTGATTCTTGAAACTGTGAATAGTACTGAACACTATAAATACTTTTAAAAAATTCATCTAGAGCACATTTTTAACTAAAGTAAACTCTTCATGTTTTCTCTTTGGCATATCTGAATTTTCAGCACTGACTACTCTTGCATTTTGGATTAATTACTAGGCACAATATGCCTTACTAAAAGCAAGAGTTACTGAAGCAACAATGTTACTACAAGCTGAGTATTGCATAGAATGTAGATATGGTTTACATAAGGATGATCAGGGCTAAGGAAGGATATAGTGGGATGGTGTGTGAGATACTACTGTGCTACTCTGGAAGGTGTGCAATTTAAAATTCATATTTTTTTCTGGAAATTCTTATTTAATATTTTTGAACTACAGTTGATTGAGGGTATTTTAAAAAGTGGACAGTAAAACTTCAGGTAAGGAGGGAGAGGCTACTGCCTTTCTATATAATGAGCATGACTAAACAAACTAATTTCAGATTAGTTAGCACAGCAGATTTATTTGGAGGGGCATTAAAGAGATTTCAGGGATTTTGAAAATGGATCTGTGTGTTGGTAACATTATAACTACACTTGGAAATATTCATTGAAGTATATACATTAAATTATGTTCCTTACTTTAGGTTAACTATTAATATTTTAAAAATATTTATATCTCAACAAGGTACAATGGCACATGCCTGTAATCATAGTTACTCAGGGGGCTTAGGCAGGAGAATCAAACTAATTTCAAAATCAGTATGGTGACAGTCTCAGCAACTTAAAATAAAAAATATAAAGGGCTCAGTGGAAATGTAGCTCAGTGGTAGAATGTTCCTTGGGTTAATCTCCAATATTTCAACAAAGTATTTATAAATTAAAAGATATACCCTAAAACATTACATATGAAATAATAAGAGTATCCATTTCAAATGATACAGTAAGCATTGATGAAATGGGCTAGTTTGGAGATAAAACAAGATTGGTGATCATGAGGAAAAAAAAGCAGAGAAATAAAAAAAAAAATTGCGGGGGTGGGGGTGTGGGCTGGAGTTATAGCTCAGTGGTAAAGTACTTGCCTAGTGTGTGAGAGGCACTGAGTTTGATTTGTAGCACCACATATAAATAAATAAAATAAGGTCCATGGACAACTAAGAAAATATAAAATAATTAAAATTCTTTGAAACAAATAAAAACAGAGACACGGCATTGTGGCTCAGTTATAGAGCACTTGCCTAGTACCTGTGAAGCCCTGGGTACGATCCTTGGCACCACATAAAAGAAAGAATAAATAGATAAAATAAAGTTATAAAAAAATCTCTGGGATGTTATAAAGACAGTTCTAAGAGGAAAGTTTATAGCATTGAACACCTGCCTTAAAAAAAAAATCCCAGATAAACAATCAAATGTTATACTTCAAGGCCGCATAAAGAGAAGAAAAAGCTAATTTCAAAATCAGTAGAAGACATGAAATAATTAAGATGAGACCCATAATTAATAAAATTAAAAATTAAAAAAAAACAATAAAAAGGATCAATGCAACAAAGAGTTGGTTCTCTGAAAAGATAAACTAGGTTGATGGGTCTCAGCCAATCTAACCAAAAAGAAAAAGAGAGAAGAACCAAACCAATAAAATTAGAGAAGAAAAAGTAGATATTGCCATAGACACTTCTGGAACCCAGAATATAATTAGAAAGCACCATGAAAAGTTTTACTCCAATAAACAGGAAAATATAGAAGACATTGACAAGTTTCTAGATATATTTGACCTATTTAAATTGAAACATGAAGATATAAAAAATATAAACAGACCAATAAAAAAGCAATGAGGATAAAGTAGCAATGAAAAACCATCCAATCCAAGTCCAGGAACAGATGGATTTCTACCAGAGTTTTAAAGACAAAATAACACTAATCTTCCTCAAATTATTCTATTAAATAGCAAGGGAGGGAACACTCACAATTTATTCTATAAAGTCAGTTTTACACTGATACTAACACCAGATAGAGAGACACATCAAGAAAAGAAATCTACAGAGCAATATGCAGGGTGAACATACAAAAATCCCTAAGGTAAGAAGGGAAAGACCAGTGCTTTGGCAAGCCACATTCAAAAAGAGATTAAGAAAATAGCACACCATGCCCAGGTGGGTTTCATCCAATGGTTGCAAGATTGTTTCAATATGTGCAAATCAATAAATGTAATTCACCACATAAAAGGAATTAAGGCCAAGAATCACATGATCAACTCAATAGATTAAGAAAAAAACTTCGACAAAAGCCAGCACCATTCATGGAAGAGAAGAGGAGAGAGGGAGTTAAATAAAGCGAATTATTTTTCATGCATGTATTATTATGTCAAAATTAACTGAATATTTATATAGTTATGATGCATTAAAAAAAACATTTCAAGACTGGCCTTAAATTGATAACTTCTTGATACTTTCATGGAGGTGTTCCTTACGAAACTGTATCTATTTCTCTAAATATAAAATTAGTAGATATAAAATGCTTAGCACATGACCTGGCATAGTGCATAAGCTTTCAAGATTAACATTTTTTGGACATCTCAAGAAATTTAGGATACTACTGTGAAAAAAGGCTCCAAATATTGCCTGCTGTTGCTTCTCAGTCTGGGCCTTTAGATCTGTTCTAAGTGAACCTAAAGCTTTACATGACTTTATTACAGGTCTCCTCCACTGTCTTGATCTCAAGATAGGTGAAGAGCATTATTCCAATCTAAGGATTTTTTTGTTTTGTTTCCTTTTGTACCACAGATTGAGCCCAGAGTCATTTTACCACTGAGCTATTATCTTTAGTCCTTTTTATTTTTTACTTTGAGACTGTGTCTTACTAAGTTGCTTAGTGACTTGCTAAATTGCTGAGATAGGCTTCAAACTTATGAATCTCCTGCCCCAGCCTCTGAGTTGTTGGGATTACAGATGTGCACCACTGTGCATGCTGCAATCTAAACTTCTTGAAACAGAATTTCTAATAACTCAGTAGTCACTAAATTCACTGATTTCCATTCAGAAACACCCAGTGCTTGTCATATCAGGAATTTAGAACAGAAATAATATAAGTAATAGTGTTAATTAATCTTGAAGTTAGGTCATGGAGTGGGTCAACTAAAAAATGTGGGAAGTTTGGACAAAATTGCAAAAGTGATGACAAGATAAGTCACCGGAATCAGAACTGGAGACCAATGGAGTTAGTGTTGTTGAACAACTGAAAATATTAGTGGCCTCAAAATGCCTGTATTAGATAGAGCTTCTCCACATCCCTAATGCATTTTACTCTACTCCCCTTCTTGCCTGGTCAATATTACTAGGTGTTGCTCTAAGAAGTGGCACACTTTACATATTTGCATTTCCATTGTTTATACTGAATTATATATGCAAAATTCAATTCTTTTTCAGAAAATCTCAAATTATGCTAGTGGGTCTCAACATTTAAATTTTCATCTAATACTTCCTTTAGTTGTTAACCCATAAGTAAGTTTCATTTGCATAGTATAAATCTTATATTGATAAGATGCATTGACAAAACATTTTTTTAAAGTTTTCATAGTTGGAAATGTTAACAGCCAGGTATTTTGATCATTATACAACTTATGAATGTATTAAATAATTGAATTCTTACGTTATATCTCATATAGTTGTACCATTAAAATAATAGTTAATAAAAAGGTATGTTGCATTGAGATTCTTTCATTATGGCTGTTAAAAACAGTGAGGTGTGGTGGTGCATACCTGTAATCATAGCCACCCTGGAAGTTAAGGCAGGAAATCCACAATTTTTTGCTGCAGACTGGCTGGCTGGGCAAAAAAACGGGGGGGGGCGGGGTGACGAAAAACTTGTGTACCTTGATACAGCATGAGTGGGAGCCGTTTATTGTAGGACAGGAGGGGTATTTATACATTCCACACAGCTTATCTTAATTAACATAAACTAGATACAGCAGTCAACCAATAAGAAATCTCCACACTTAATGGCTCCCTGGCATTACTTCACAAACCACTCCCTCTGGCAAAATGCCAGGCACCATCCAGACTTGTTTACAGACATTAACAATTTTGAGGGAGCCTTAGCAACTGAGCAAGGTACTAACCAACTTAGTGAGACACACTTTCAAAATAAAAAAGGGCTTGTGGATGTATTCCTTGGTAAAGAGCCCCTGCGTTCTCTCCCTGGTACAAAAAGAAGAAGAAGGAGGAGGAGGAGGAGGAGGGGTGGGAGGGGAAGGAGGAGAAGGAAAAAATCAGATAACCAAATCAATAAATGAGCCAAGGGCCAGAAAAGACACTTCTTAGAAGATGATGTACAAGCAATAAATGAATATATGAAAAAATATTCTTCATCACTAGCAATTAGAGAAATGTAAATCAAAACCACTCTAAGGTTTCATCTCACTCCAGTCAGAATGGCAGCTTTAATGCATACAGACAACAATAAATGTTGGTGAGGATGTGGGGTAAAAGGTACATTCATACAATGCTGGTGGAACTGCAAATTGATGCAGCCAATATGGAAAGCAGTTTGGAGATTCCTTGGAAAATTGGGAATGGAACCACTGTTTAAACCAGCTATCCCTCTCCTCAGTCTATACCCTAAGGACTTAAAAAGAGCATACTATAGGGGCATAGCCACATCAATGTATATAGCAGTACAATTCACAATAGTTAAACTGTGGAAGCAACCTAGATGCCCTTCAATAGAGGAATGGATTAAAAAATGTGAAATATATACACAATACAATATTACAATAAAAGAGAATAAAATCATGAAATTTGCAGGTAAATGGATGGAGTTAGAGATGATAATGCTAAGTGAAGTTAGCCAATCCCCAAACCGCAAATGCTGAGTGCTTTCTTTTATATAAGGAGGCAGATTCATAGTTGGATAGGGAAGAGGGGCATGGGAGGAATAGACGAACTCTAGATGGGGCAGAGGGGTTGAATGGGAAGGGAGAGCGCATGGGGTTATAAATGATGGTGGAATGTGAGGAACATTATTATCCACAGTAGAGATATGAAGACATGAATACGTGTGAATATACTATGTGTACAACCAGAGATATGAATAATTGTGTACTATATGTGTAATAAGAATTGTAATGCATTCTGCTGTCATATATAAATAAAAAATATTAGAATTCGGAAATTCTATCAACACAATTACACAATCTCAAGTATGTGGTGAATGCATTGATTCTGGGGTTTTTTTGCAGTTTCTTTTCAGATTTTCTATTATGTGAAGTCCTTTAGTTGTCTGGAAGTAGGTTTTTTGTGTTTTTTTGAGAAAACTTATCCTGAAACTCTTTCCTTGCAAGGAAAGGAATGATGTAAAAAGTCAAAGATACATATTTAGAGATCAACAATCTTTTCAGTACACTTAGAATATTTTTACAATAGCAAATTCACTTACTTATTTAAGAACAATGCAATTCTTGTGACTGAGTCCTTGAAGGCCTGTTTTACTTGCTTGTTCCTCAGTGTGTAAATGAATGGGTTCAACATGGGACTGATGGACGTAACAAGGACTGTCACCCCCTTGTTAATAGCCACTGAATCTTTTGCTGCAGGCTTAACATAAATGAAGATACAGCTCCCATAGGTTATGGAAACCACAATCATATGGGAAGAACAGGTAGAAAATGCCTTTTTCCTTTGTTGGGCAGAAGAGAATTGCAGAATAGTCTTAATGATGTATACATAGGATAGAACTACACATATGAGAGTCATGATAAAAGTTAACACAGCACAAATTATAACCATCTGCTCAATGAGCCATGTTTCTGTGCATGAGATTTTTAGGATGGGTTCTGCATCACAGACAAAATGGTCAATAACATTAGAGTTGCAGAATTCCAGATTCAGGCCCAGGCTAAGTGGTGGGAGTATGACCAACAAAGCAGCTGTCCAGCAACAAAGGATGAGTCTTCTGCAGACCCAGGTATTCATGATGGTCACATAGTGTAGAGGTTTGCAGATAGCTATGTATCGGTCATAGGACATGGTGGCGAGGAGAAAAAATTCTGTTACAACAAAGAGATCAGTGAAAAATATCTGAATGGCACAACTGTTATATGTGATGGTCTTATCCCCTGTAGATAAGCTGTACAAGTATCTAGGAATACAAGCAGTTGTGAATGAGATTTCTAAGAAGGAGAAATTTTGTAGGAAAAAGTACATGGCAGTTTTGAGGCGTGCATCCAGCAAGGTGAGGGAGATGATTGCCAGGTTCCCAGTTATACTCAGCATGTAGGTGAGAAAGAGAAAGATGAAAATCACGACCTTTAGTTGTGGGTCATCTGTCAGTCCCAGCAGGATAAATGTTGTTATTGTGTGATTTCTCATAAGTGGATCCTGACATCTATTTACTTTTCATTTGAAATTCAGAGATGTTTGTGTAGGATAGTAATTCACAGAGGAAGAACCTGGAAAACCCATTCATATGTATTTAAATATTTTGTTTACAAATATTGTAATTCTCTGGTAGCATAGGTTCTATAATCATATATTTTTGGTCATTTCAGGGTAGATTAAAAGATTCAAATTGCATTATCTACACCAATTCCAAAATGTTATGGTTGCTTCCTTATTATTGCATTCTGTTCTTATTTTTTTATTTTACCTGCATCTCAGATTTAATTTTCCCAAACAATTAGATTTGACTACTAGTGTTTTCTGAGATTGATTTTCCTTACTCATACTGTGAACCCGAAAGCTGAACCTTAAACTTTCTTTTTCATATTTATGTTTGCTTGAAGTCTTATTATTAATACAATTATATCACACAGACAGTTAATTATACAGGCTCTCCTTCTGTGGCTGAGGATGTCAAGTACACTTGTGTTTTCTGTAAACAACTACTTCCTTGCTTATTTCCCTGATTTTTCCTCATCATTTTCTATTTAAAATACTGCTTTACTATTGCTGTACATAAGAAAAAGTATTTTCAGGATGAATTTATTGTATATGGTGATAATATAAGTTAGGTATGGAATATATACCTGATAAAAAATCACAATTTTTTTTTTATTTTTTAATGTCTATAAGTGTGAAGCACAGCCCAAAATACTGTATTAGTATCCCAAATTCCAAAATATATCAGGTTTAAACTATTACATATTTCTTGAACCACAATTTAATTTCACTGTGACTCAGTTTATTAGTGTAAAATGGAAAATAAAATATCACTCTTCATACATATACTCTGTGAAAGTATATTATATAAAATATTTATAAAAGTAACTGACTAATAATGAATAATAAATATAACTTAACTACTTCAGTGCCCTAGTTCATAATTATTTTCCTTTTGTTGGTTACCATACAGTCAATTATTATTATACTGAAATCATGTTTTGCCCCTATGTTTTTAAATATATGAATTACATGACAGTTTATCAAATACCTCCCTTCTTCTGTTGAAGTTTAGGAAATTTGTACTATAATGTTATAATGTGTGTTTTCTTTATTTGCTTTTCCTAATTTTGAGACAGGGTCTAACAAATTGCCCAGGCCTGACTTGAACTTGTGATCCTCCTATCCCAGCCTCTCCAGTTGCCGAGATTATAGGAATGTGCCACCCTTCCTAGCTCAGAAGTGTTTTCAACCACCCAGTATTTCTAGTAGCCTCTGTTAACTTGCTGATTGTCACATACATGTTGAGCCTGTCAACTTTTTGCTTTGTCATTTTTAGACATTTATTTTCTTGCTGGTGTCTATTATGTTGATAGTTCTTAGTGCTTCATTATTTCTTTCTGATAGATTATTTTCCTGAATTTCTCAGCTCTAAAAAGTTATTTCTCTTTATGATCTCAATCATATAATTAGATGTACCCCAAACACGACCAAAGTGAAAATCATGATTTTCCACACCCCTTTTTACTTCTCACCTTGTATTCTTTATAATCAAATAAGTATGTTCTAATTATTAAACTTTACTATAGACTAGACATTGAAATAAACACTTCACATGGATTATCTGGAGTAATCTTCTCTTCAATGCTCTGTATTTCTCTGTTTTATCTCTGTCCCACAGTATCCAATTTTACTGAAAATGTGCATATCAAGCCAATAGTTTCTAGTTTTTAGTTTCAAAATTTTTGTGGGAGATTTACTACTTTTCACATGACACAAATTATGCTACCTTTTTATTGTTGCCTGATATAATCTTATAAATATATGTACAATACACAAGATTAAAGCATTCTAAAAATACTGTTTAGTTAATACCACATTAATTTACATTTCTAGATTTTAATGAAATCAGGCAAGATTTATTTATTAGAGTCACATATGACCCAATTCTCAAAAAGGAATTGAACAAATGACAGAATTTATTTTACTTACCCTTCTGGCAATTAATCATAACCTTCCTCTATTAGTTGTTTACATGTATTTTTACAGACACAACTTTAAAATGTTGAGAATAAACTTGTTAATTTTTACCCACTACTGATTGAATTTGGTCACTTCCACACTAATACTATCCTGGGAATATGTGATTTTCTTGGATTTTCTCTTTTATCAATTACACCAACTTTCTCACAATAGATACAGTTCTATCATAAGCCCAGGAAATTATTTTTTATTTTTAACTATCACTGAAAATTGTGTTCAAGGAACTCTTGTTACCTTTAGAATAATTGATGTTCAGAACTCTTGCTCAGAGAAAGGGTTTTCCAATTTGAAGCTAGATATTTATTTTATTTACAAAATCTGCAACAAATTAATGAAAAAAAGTCTTCTGTGACCCAAATTCAAAAACCACTAATGAATCATTTGTGTAATGAACTTGGGGAAAAACAATCAAACCTACCATAGTATCAATGGGATCATGGACTTTAGAGACTAGAGCAAGCATGTGGATCATTAAAAGAGACAACTTTAAGAATCTCATTGAAAACAAAACCTAGTCCAGTTTCTTTTAATTAATTGTTAGCACACAAAGTAGCTAAAAGATCTCTTTTTCTGCTTTACCAATTTTTATGCAAAAAATAAATTATACATAAAGATTTTAAAATATTACTCAGCTTTACTTTCTCAGAATGTTATTCTTATTACACAAACCATAAAAATTCTTCAGTAAAAACAAATAAATAAGTTCAGCAAACATGCCTACATTCAACTGTGAGCATTCTAAGACAAAGCAGAAATGTCAATTTCTTTTTATGTACTAACATATCTGATATTTTAAATTATATTAAAATCTAGTACCCCAGCATTTCTATGACTTCAAATCCACTGAAAGTTCTTCACAACATGAAATTTATTCTTTCATACAATTGATTTTATAATTCCCCCAGGAATAGAAATATAATAGAAGGCATCAAAATATTGTTAAGCAAATTTCTTATAATACCACTAAGTATAAGAGTATTTTTAAAGCTTATATACAATAAATATATTTTTATTAGTATTAATTTGACAAACCATAATTGTATGTAGTTATGGCATGCAATATATTTTGATATATGTGTAAGATGATTTCTGATCAAAGTATGCTAAATAGTGTATCCTTTGAAGGGTTATGGAAAATAATATTTCTCCCCACAAGACAGCACCCCAAGAAAAAAAAATGAAGGGACAGTATAGCTTGGGAGGAGGAAGAGAAATTAGCCAAACATTAAGAACAGGCCTTGAGGGAAAAAGTAAACTTCCATCCTTTCCAGGTTCATCACCAGCATCTCTACCCAAAGTAAACCTTCACCCCTTCCCAACCACAATGGGTCCTGAAGAAGGGAGGCAAATACCAAAATGCTGGGCCCTGGACTTTTACACTTTCCCATTGCAGTGAGTCTTGGAAAGAGAAAAGCAAATAGTGAAGCTCTAGGTAAGCTCTAGGTAGGTTCCAGGGATAAACAGTGAACAATTGAGTTGGGAGCTTTTCCCAGTGACAAGAAGTTTACACCTTTTTACAATTGCCTTCCTGAGTTAAAATTTTAACCTGCACAAGTAGGTCCCTGACTGTCCAAACTGCACATCTGCAGTCTCCATTGATTAAGACACCCTCATTGTAAACTATAAAACCCAAACTTCTTCTGTAACCCCAGAGGCCATTTCCTGTACTCAGAAAATGAGCCCTTCTGAGCCTGATCAATGGACTTTGCTGCAGAATAGAGGAAAGCTTGCTGATCCAAGGTTTGCTTCCTGTCTCCTGCCTCCATCATTTGGTGGCCATGTGCTTCCATCCATCACCTCCCATGACTTTGTGCTTAGAGATTTGAATTTATTTTTAACTGTTTTGTAATATACAATATACTGTTATTCAATATATTAACCCTGATATACAACAGATCTCCTAACTGAAATTCTGTGTTCTTTGACCAGTAAGTGAAGAAAATATATTTGCTGTTTCAGGCTGTGAAGAAATATGGAAAGAGATAGATGAAAAGTGATGGCTGAGGATAAGAGGGTTCCTTTTGGGATGATAGAAATGTTCCAAAGTTAGATTATGGTTAGGTATGCACAACTTTGTAAATATAACAAAATAATTTGATTCTATATTTAATTGTACAATTATAATCTATACTTCATATACTTATATGTATATAAGTCACGTATTAATAAAGGTTTTTTATTACTTGTTACTATGTATATTTAAGGTGTACTCTATGGTATTTGATTTATTAATACAGCTGTTTTCTTCAAAAAATTGATAAAGTGCTTCAATCACAAGGAAATGACTGAAGTAGGGTGAGTTGGTAAAAATCTCATGGCTAGTGGAATGACGACAGGATCTGGATTTAGATACTATTACCTCAAGGTTAAGTTTTCAAAGAGTTAACTCTTTTGAAAAGTTTGGACTCTTTTGAAAAACCCAAGAATCTCTGATTTTATATCTTACTAGAGAACATGCAACTAAGTAGGTAGAATATGGATGCATCTGTTAGGAAAATAAAATGTATGATATTCAACCAATCTATGCAATGTAGGTCAAAGGGTACAAACTCACAGTTATGCAAAATGAATAAATCTAGAGACAGTTTACATCAGGAGGACTAAAATTAATAATATTTTATTTTATACTAAAAAATCAATAAGTGATATCAAGTGCTTTTACTATACACAAAACAGACTTTTTGAGATGATGGGTATATTAATTTTCTTAATTGTAGTAATAATTTCATCATGTATATCATGTTGTTTAGATACATACAATTAAATCAATAAAATGATACATAAAATAATAAATATATATGTATAATAAATTGGAACTCTATATTCACTGAAAGCAGCAATCAAAAATGAAATGCAGGAAGCATATTTATGTTATAATCAATATAGCATAAATTCAACTTTGGTTTCAACACTGATACATTCAATTCCTCTTGTTGGAGATATTTTTCTCTTTTATTTTCTGTTATAATGATCCAAATATTTCTTGTGTCATTTTTATTGTGGATAAAGGTGTACTCTCAAGATATTTGAAATTATTCATACTCAAGGACAAAAACTAAACTGATAAAATTTTTCTTTCAATACTGACAATCTACTAAAAGATATAGACAGAGAGAAAATGTTATAATAGCAGAGATACAGGATGTTTCTGCATGGTGACTCTTTGGGGTTTGAGCATGTAGGATTTTAATTGGACAGGAAAAAATTCTTAGAAGGAGTAAATTTTATTTTGAGAACTGAGGCATAAAAAATGAGGAAATTTTTTTTGGACATATAAACATCATCTGGAAAAGATGAGCGACAAAAAAATTAGAAAAATGTAAATTCAAATGCCTTTGGGATGGGAATTATTTTCAGATGATGAGCAACATGAGCTTTTTGTGGGGGAATCTTATAAACAATTTATACTCTTATATTATACTGCTGTTTATGTCCTAAAGATGTAGTACTGTATTTATATCTTTTCATATTCCTTTTAGAAAATTATCTAAATTTTAAAGATACTATATATTTGGCTGCTTTTATTTACTAGATTTCTTTTTACTTTATTTTTTTCTGTGTGTGTTTGCATATTTCACTAACATTTTGGCTAGATATATTAATATAGCTATCTATATCTAGCATAATTTTTTGTAGTACAAAAACATTCAAATTTCTCAAAATAGCATTTTTTAACCTTATTCCTTTTTTATTGAGAAAGCCTATCCTATTTAAAATTTTGGCTTTATTACTTTGATACAATTTAAAATCTCACAATATTCAACTTTTAGTATTTTAGAGGTTTTTCTCAAATTGAAAGGTTTGTAATTCCCTTTCATGACAAAAACATTAATTTTGGTGCAGTGTAAGCTTTTTGATTTTATTATTTAAATTTACTTTATAAACTAACAAATAAAAACATAAAAAGTATACATATTTATGAGGTACAACATGATTCTTCAATACATGTATACATTGTATAATATTCTAATCAGGGTGAAAATAATCTGACTTTGCAAACATTTATCATTTCTTTATGACTGAAACATTCAAGATCCTTTCTTCTAGCTTTTTGTAATATCTGATATATTATTGTTATCTGAAGTCACTCTTCTGGGCAGTAGCACAGCAGAACTTCTTACTCCTATCTGTAACTTACTACTCATCAATTTACCTTTCTCCATTCTACTTTCCCCAGCCTCTTGCAATTGCCACTCTACACACAACTTCAATGAGATGTATTATTTTATATTTCACACATAAAGTACTTGTCTGTCTGTTCCTGGCTTATTTCTGTTTGTATCTCTCTTCTTTTGGACTGAGGACTAAAGTAGGAGCACTTAACCACTGAGCCACTTCTCCTGCAATTTTTATTTTATATTTTAGAGACATGGTCTCTCTAAATTCCTGAGGGTCTCAAAAGTTCTCAAATTTATGATCTCCTCACTCAGCCTACTGAATCAATGGGATTAGAGGCATGTCCCACTGCACCAGCTTATTTCTCTTAATGCAATTGTTTCTACATTCATCTATGTTCTTGCAAATAACAGAGTTTTATTTTATGTCTGGGAACTGTTCTACAAGTTTTCTACAACTTTTCTACAATGGAACAAGCTTGCTTGTTCCATTTCTTGTTTTATTTCTGAGTGTGCATAAGAGGATTTTTTTATTTCTGATTTTTTTTGTCCTCTGTTTGTAGGACCTAAAACAGTACCTACCCTAAAGAAAGTACCCAATACATATTTATTAGGTGAATTAATGAATGGATGATTTGGACATTTTGGATTGGAAGAAACAGTGGTGATGATTATTTGTTCTGTTATCCCTGAAAATGTAAAAAATGACAAGATGTTTATATTTATTTTATTTTCTTTTATCTTATTTTTTGGTCTTCAATTTGAAAATGAAGCAAGGATTTAAAATTTTGAAAGCTATTAACCTGCCTATTATGAAATGACGTGATCTTAAAAGAGGCTTTTGGAGAAGATGCCACTGGATGAGGATGAGCAAGAGCGTTGTGAAAAAGTTAACTTGCCATCAGACTTTGGGAAATTCACCAAAGTTGTTCATCAACTTCATGTCCCTTATTTCTTGAAAAACACTAAAAATTCTTTTGACTGAGTCCTTGAAAGCCTGTTGTACTTGCTTGTTCCTTAGTGTGTAATTGAAGGGGGGTTCAGCATGGGAGCAATGGGAGTAGTGAGGAGAGTCACCCCCTTATTAATGGCCACTGAGTACTTTGCTGAAAGTTTCATGTAGATGAAGATGCAGCTGCCATAGGTGAGGGAAACTACAATCATGTGGGAAGAACAGGTAGAAAAGGCATTTTTCTATTGCTGGGCAGAAGGGAATCTTAAAATTGTCTTGATGATGTAATTGTAGGACAGAACTACACACATGAGTAACATAATGAGAGTCAGTACAGCACAGATGATAATGGTCTGTTCCATAAACCAAGTATTTGTGCAAGAGATTTCCAGAGGAGAAATGCATCATGAAGAAAATGATCAATGACACTGATATCACAAAACTCCAGATTTAGGCCTAGGCTGAGTGGGGGGATTAAAAGAAACAGACCAGCTACTCAACAACAAAAGACAAGCCTCCTGCAGACTCTACTACTCATGACAGTCACATAATGCATGGGCTTGCAGATGTCCACATAGGGATCATAGGACATGGCAACCAGGAGAAAAAATTCAGTTACACCAAAGGTCAGTAAAAAATACTTGACTGACACAGGCATTGTAGGTAATCATCTTGTCACCTGTTGCTATGTTACATAAGTATCTGGGAATACATGCAGAAGTCAATGAGATCTCCAAGAAAGCAAAATTTTGTAGGAAATAGTAGATGGCTATTTTAAGGCAATGATTCACTAAGATGAGAGAGATAATAGTCATATTTCCACTTATGCTTAACACGTAGGTAAGAAATACATTTATGAGAGTAAAATGAAAGTAGGTTGCTGAAGCTGAATAGCTAAAAGGAAACAAATAAATGGGATACATTTATCAACTGAATAATTGGCTCTGGGTACATTGATTATTAGACAGAGCCATCAGGAAAACCTAGATTCTGATTCTGACTTACTTTTGGTAACACTTTGAAACAGTGTAATTTTCCTGGCCTCAATTTCTGCATCTATAAAATGGCAGAAAACAGAAATGAAGAGACAATTAACTTTATAAGTAAATGAACATTCAATGAGTACATAAGATGGGAATAAAATTAAGCAGTTTCCAACATAACACATCCCTTCTCTTGAGGACAGTTCGCCTCTTTCAACAGTTACAAAGTTGCAGTAGGCTATGGTGGGAATGGGCACAGAATCTAATGTTTGAGCTAAAACCTACTGACCAGGACCAAAACTTTCAAAGACTACACAGCCTATAAACAACCAAAGATATAGCATAACTGAGGTAATACTACATACAATAAAATGGTCCATAGATTAATGCAGTTTGTAAAGGGTTAAAAAAATGACAGGAAACACTTAGACTGATCCTCCATGATTTACTTTGTCCCTCTTACAGAATTAACCCCCACCCAACAATACCTTTAAAAATTCTTAAAGCAAATGTTTTTCCTTTAACTCTTCATCCTATTGAAAATATAAAACAAATACCTTCCCCTCTTGGGTACCTTCCATGGATAAAGACCTATAGCATATTAAAAATGCATATTCTAAATGTGCCAGAGAAACAACTGCATTTCAAAATGCCAGGATTGAAGTGTTCAAGTAGGAATGGAGAGCCCACTTCTTCTCTCCTGAAGATCAGAAGAGCATCATTTCTGTGGCTTATTCTCTCCAGGAAGTTTCTCTGAGACTTGCCCAGAAAAGTTTGGACCTGCTGTTGCCTCAGATCCTGCTGCTACAGTTGGATACTGAGGGGGAGAGGCAGGGAGGGGTGGCAGGCAGTAGGCTTATTCATAGATAAAGACTGTGTTAATAAGAAGTCTTCATGTTCAAGGGTCTTTGGAAATTCTTCATGAATATGACCCCTCCCTACTTTTGCTTATAGGCTTGAGTTAATCATTCTAAATTTATTAAAAATGAACACTGGCTTGTTCAAGGAAAAAAAACGAAATAGAAAGATTAAAATCTGAACCTGCGGTTTTGGGTCATCTGTCAATTACAGTAGAATGAAAATTGTTACAGTATTGTTAGCATTGTTGATTCCTGACTTCTGTTAAATCTACATGTAACATTCAGAGACAGTTTGCTATAGATTATTTATCAGTTTTACCTCTATCACTTAGGTTTTATCCTATTCACAATGGTTTTAAAAAATATTTCATGTTTACATTTGAGAACTATTTACCTTTGAAGTGTGTATTTAACTGTTTTATGTGTGTATTTGTATATATGTATATATCTATGTATATAGGCACTTGCTCTAAAATAATAAATCACTTAATTTTTAGATAAAAGACATTATATTTCTAAATGAATATTATCATGATTTAAAAAAATGTGATAATCTTAATGGTTTTTTTGAAAATTAATAATGAAACATATTATTTGATGTTTTCAAACTCCCCAAACTTTTGCTAATCAACTTGGTATATCTCTAAAGCAAATTCTAAGTGATTTGTGAATCGCTGTGAAGTAAGAAAAATACTAATTCTGTTTTGTTTTCAGATATTATTTGTCTGACCTATGTGTCAGATCTACATGTAAAGCAACACTGTTCTACTTAAATTACTTGGTTAGCTATCATTTATTGTGAAACACTTCATATATTAGTTTTTCTGAGCCCTCTCAAAATATCACTTTTCTTAAGTACCTGTTTCATCATTTCAAGTCAGAGTTATCAGTCTCTTCCCTGTGCTACTTCATCATAACACATTTTTTTTTTAGTAACTCAATGGCACCTATCCCTCTAAAGTCATTATAGTTTCCCAGTAATTTACCCATTAAATTAACTATTCGAATTAACGTTTTTTTCAAAATAGATGCTTATAGTTATACACTGCCATTCTGAGATTGCATACAGCCATGTATTTTGTACTCATAAAATTAATCATTCTGAATTGGAATAAATACTTAAAAGTGAAAGACTTTTATTTATTATTCAAAAGAAAACTGTCAGATTGTTCATTATTTTTAAAAAAATATTTTAGTTATCAATGGACCTTTATTTTATTTATTGATATGTGGTACTGAGAATTGAGCTAAGTGCCTCACACTTGCTGGGCAAGAACTCTGCCAATGAGCCACAACCTCAGCCCAGAATGTTCATTATTATCTCAAATAAATTTCTTAAAATTTTGGACAGATAAATAATAATACAAAATCCTTAATCACCTAAATAAATAATTTTATTTGTACATTTTAATGGAAATATTTCTTCATTAACTTTTCTAAGATAATAAGTAATTTTACATTATGTTGGCATTAGTCTATGATTAGACTGTTTAAAAGGTCAATATCATTTACACATAAAATAAGTTCTTAAGCAGAATTTTGCAGTCTTTTTCTGAATAAATGAAAATATATTGTTTTCTAAATTTTATATTATTTATCCTTACTGCTCTCTTTCCCCAAGCATGTCATAATCCCTACATTCAGATATTTTTACAAATTTATACTCATTTTCTTAAGATAGTCATAACATAAAATTTTTAGTAACAGATTCTCTTTTACAAACTTATTTGTTGGGTTACTTTTACATTCAGATTCTGAATTTCTATTGTGGTCAAAGTACTTGATGTATTATGGCTTTTGATTCAGAGTGATATCTCAGAAAATGATTTTGTAGGTGTTCCCTATATGTACTTTTTTCAAAGAGTTGAAAAATTGGTATTAATTCTTCCATAAGTTTTTGTCAAATTCATCTTCAAAATCATTTTATCTTGGGCTTTTCTTATTTTAGGGACTTTTTGACTACTACTTCCATCTAATAGTAATTAGTTTGTTCAGGCTATTCTTGATTCAGCATTTGTAGGTACATACTTCTAGGAATCTGTCCAGTTCCTCTAAGCTATTCCATTTTGGTGGCATATAATTTTTCATAACAGTTCATTATGATTTTTTTCCTGAGGTATCTGTCATAATGTTACCTTTTTTCATTTCTGATTTTATTTATTTCAGTCTTCTCTCCTCTTATTCTTAATTAGACTGCCCTAGAATATGTTGTTTTTGTATTTTGAAGAAAATAACTCTTTGTTTGAATAATGTAAAACATTGTACACACTCCCTATAGGTAGAAAGGAACAACAAACTCTTTCTTGTGATTCAATAGAATTATTCTTTATAAAATAATGAGATTTCTGTTATTTTACTAAAAGTTTAATATATTATATATAAATCATAAAAGCAAATAAATATATAGATATATAAATATTTGCCTTGCAAATACAAGTTATTCAAGAATTTTGGGGGCTGGGGTTGTAGTTAAGTGGTAGAGCACTTGCCTATCATGTGTGAAGCACTGGGTTCAATCCTCAGCACCAATAAAATAAATAAAATAAAGATCCATCAAAACTAAATAAAAATTAGAAACAGAATTTTTAGCATCTTACTTCATGTAAATTCTATTAAACTTAGTTCATTTGCCCTGTGATTTTCAGAGTATTCAAACTTGTGGAATTTCATGTTTTATAATTCAGTCTCCATGTTGACATGAACATTTATACAGATGTTTATTAAACATTGAAATGCATCTGTTTTTTAGTTGTTATTTTTGTGTTGATAATTTACATGTAAGATGTTTTATCATGTTTTTAATTCATTGGTTCCATAAATCCATTAAAACATTAGATTCAAAAGGACAGGAAATTAGAGGGTTTTCTATTTATTTCATCTCCACTGCCTGAAATGGTGCCTTGCTTTAGAAAAGGCTTTCAATATTAGAATTTTAAATAAAATCAACACCAATAAATCAAAGGCATTTCTGCATATCACTGACAAAACCTTCAAAAGAGAAACAAGGAAAACAACACCATTTTCAATAGCCTAAATAAAATAAAATAAAATACTTGGGATAAATTTAATGAAAGAGGTGAAAGATCTATATAAGGAAAATTACAGAACCCCCAAAAAGAAATCAAAGAAGACTTTAGAAGATGGAAAGATCTACCTTGCTCTTGGATAGGCAGTATTAATATTAACATAATGACCATACTTCCATAAGCACTATACAGATTTAATTCAATTCCAATCAAAATCCCAATGACATTCCTCATAGAAATAGAAAAGAGCCATCATGAAATTTATCTAGAAAAATAAGAGACCCAGAAAAGCTAATGCAATCCTTAGCAAGAAGACTGAAGCAGGTGGCATCACTATACCAAACCTTATAGAGCAATAATAACAAAACAGCATGGTATTGGCACCAAAATAGACTGGTAGACTAATGGTACAGAATAGAGGGCACAGAGACTGACTCACAGAACTACAATTATCTTATATTAGACAAAGTTGCCAAGAACATGCATTGGAGAAAAGATAGCCTCTTCAACAAATGGTGCTGGGAAAATGGAAATCCATATGCAACAAAATGAAATTAAACCCCTATCTCTCACCAGGCACAAAACCCAACTCAAAATAGATCAAGGACTTAGGAATACAACCAGAAACCCCACGACTAATAGAAGAAAATGTAGGCCCTATTCTCCATCATGTGGGATTAGGCACCAACTTCCTCGATAAGAGTCCTGTGGAACAAGAATTAAAATCAAGAGTCAATAAAAGGAATGGACTCAAAAAAATTTATTTTCAGTAAAAGAAACAATGTGAGATGAATAGAGAGCCTACATCTTGGGAGCAAATCTTTACCCCTCACATATGTGATAGAGCACTAATCTCTAGAGTATATAAAGAACTCAAAATCTAAACACAAAAAATCAGACAACCCAATCAATAAATGGGCCAAGGGCCAGAAAAGACACTTCTCAGAAGATGATCTACAAGTAATAAATGAATATATAAAAAAATGTTCGTCATCACTTGCAATTAGAGAAATGCAAATCAAAATCACTCTAAGATTTCATCTTACTCCAGTCAGAATGGCAGCTAATATGCATACAGATAACAATAAATGTTGGTGAGGATGTGGGGAAAAAGGTACATTCATACAATGCTGGTGGACTGCAAATTGATGCAGCCAGTAAGGAAAGCAGTATGGAGATTCCTTGGAAAATTGGGAATGGAACCACTGTTTAACCCAACTATCCCTCTCCTCAGTCTATACCCTAAGGACTTAAAAACAGCATACTACTGGGACATAGCCACAACAATGTTTATAGCAGTACAATTCACAATAGCTAAACTGTAGAAGCAACCTAGATGCCCTTCAGTAGACAAATGAATTAAAAAATGTGAGATTTATACACAATACAATATTAAAATAAAAGAGAATAAAATCATGAAATTCGCAGGTAAATGGATGGAGTTACAGATGATAATTCTAAGTGAAGTTAGCCAATCCCCAAAACCCAAATGCTAAGTGTTTTCTTTGAAGCAGGCAGATTCATAGTTGGATAGGGAATAGGGCATGTGAGGAATAGACAAACTCTAGATAGGTCAGAAGGGTTGAATGGGAAGAGAGAGCACATGGGGTTATAAATTATGGTGGAAAGTGAAGAACATTATTATCCAAAGTATAGGTATGAAGACATGAATTCCTGTGAATATACTATGTATACAACCAGAGATATGAAAAATTGAGTTCTATATGTGTAATAAGAATTGAAATGCATTCTGCTATCATATGTAAATAAAAATATTAGAATTGGGAAATATTATTAACACAATTATTCAATCCCAAATATATGGTGAATGCAATAATTCCTTTTTTTTTTTTGCAGGTTCTTTTCAGATTTTCTATTATGTAAAGTCCTTTAGTTGCCTGGTGGTAGGTTTTGTTTTTGAGAACACTTATCCTGAAACTCCTTCCTTGCAAGGAAAGGAATGATGTAAAAAGTCAAAAATATATATTTAGAGATCCACAATCTTTTCAGTACACTTAGAGTACTTTTACACTAGCAAATTCCCTTACTTATTTAAGAACAATGCAATTCTTGTGACTGAGTCCTTGAAGGCCTGTTTTACTTGCTTGTTCCTCAGTGTGTAAATGAATGGGTTCAACATGGGACTGATGGACGTAACAAGGACTGTCACCCCCTTGTTAATAGCCACTGAATCTTTTGCTGCAGGCTTAACATAAATGAAGATACAGCTCCCATAAGTTATGGAGACCACAATCATATGGGAAGAACAGGTAGAAAATGCCCTTTTCCTTTCTTGGGCAGAAGGGAATTGCAAAATAGTTATAATGATGTATACATAGGATAGAACTACACATATGAGAGTCATGATAAAAATTAACACAGAACAAATTATAACCATCTGCTCAATGAGCCATGTTTCTGTGCATGAGATTTTTAGGATGGGTTCTGCATCACAGGCAAAATGGTCAATAACATTAGAGTTGCAGAATTCCAGATTCAGGCCCAGGCTAAGTGGTGTATGACCAACAAAGCAGCTGTCCAGCAACAAAGGATGAGTCTTCTGCAAACCCTGGTGTTCATGATGGTCACATAGTGTAGAGGTTTGCAGATAGCTATGTATCGGTCATAGGACATGGTGGCGAGGAGAAAAAATTCTGTTGCACCAAAGAAATCAGTGAAAAATATCTGAATGGCACAACTGTTATATGTGATGGACTTATCCCCTGTTGATAAGCTGTACAAGTATCTGGGAATACAAGCAGTTGTGAATGAGATTTCTAAGAAGGAGAAGTTTTGTAGAAAAAAGTACATGGCAGTTTTGAGGCGTGCATCCAGCAAGGTGAGGGAGATGATTGCCAGGTTCCCAGTTATACTCAGCATGTAGGTGAGAAAGAGAAAGATGAAAATCACGACCTTCAGTTGTGGGTCATCTGTCAGTCCCAGCAGGATAAATGTTGTTATTGTGTGATTTCTCATAAGTGGACCCTGACTTCTATTTACTTTTCATTTAAAATTCAGAGATGTTTGTGTAGGATAGTAATTCACAGAGGAAGAACCTGGAAAACCCATTCACATGCATTTAACTATTTTGTTTACAAATATTGTCATTCACTAGTAGCATTGGTTCCATAATCATATATTTTTGGTCTTTTCAGGGTAGATTAAAAGATTCAAATTGCATTATCTATACCAATTCCAAAATGTTATGGTTGAATTCTGTTCTTATTTTTTTTATTTTGCCTGCATCTCAGATTTAATTTTCTCAAGGGTTAGATTTGACTACTAGTGTTTTCTGAGATTGGTTTTCCTTATTCATACTGTGAACAGGAAAGCTGAACCTTAAACTTTCTTTTTCATATTTATGTTTGCTTGAAGTCTTGTTATTAACACAATTATATCACACAGACAGTTAATTATACAGGCTCTCCTTCTGTGGCTGAGGATATCAAGTACACATGTGTTTTCTGTAAACAACTACTTCCTTACTTATTCCCCTGATTTTTCCTCATCATTTTCTATTTAAAATACTCCTATCCTATTGTGGTACATAAGAAAGAATATTTTGAAGATGAATTTATTGTATAGGATGATAATATAAGTTAGGTATGGAATATATACCTGATAAAAATCACATTTTTTATTTTTTTAATGTCTATAAGTGTGAAGCACAGCCCAAAATACTGTATTAGTATCCCAAAGTCTAAAATATATCAGTTTCAAACTATTACATATTTCTTCAACCATGATTTAATTTCACTGTGTCAGTTTCTTAGAGTAAAATGGAAAATCAAATATTACTCTTTATCCATATACTATGTGACAGTATATCATATAAAATATTATTAATGTACCTGTCTAATAATGAGTAATAATTATAATTTAACTACTTCAGTGCCCTGGTTCATAATTATTTTCCTTTTGTTGGTTACCATACATTCAATTTTTTTTATACTGAAATCCTGTTTTGCCCCCATGTTTTTAAATATATGAATTACATGACAGTTTATCAAATACCTCCCTTCTTCTGTTGAAGTTTAGGAAATTTGTACTATAATGTTATAATGTGTGTTTTCTTTATTTGCTTTTCCTAATTTTGAGACAGGGTCTAATAAATTGCCCAGGCTGGACTTGAACTTGTGATCCTCCTATCCCAGCCTCTCCAGTTGCCGAGATTATAGGAATGTGCCACCCTTCCCAGCTCAGAAGAATTTTAAACCACATATTATTTCTAGTAGCCTCTGTTAACTTGCTGATGGTTACATACATATTGAACCTGTCACCTTTTTGCTTTGTCATTTTTAGACATTTATTTTCTTGCTGGTGTCTATTATGTTGATAGTTCTTAGTGCTTCATTATTTCTTTCTGATAGATTATTTTCCTGAATTTCTCAGCTCTAAAAAGTTATTACTCTTTATGATCTCAATCGTATAATTAGATGTACCCCAAACACGACCAAAGTGAAAATCATGATTTTCCACACCCCTTTTTACTTCTCACTTTGTATTCTTTATACTCAAATTAGTATGTTCTAATTATTAAAACTTTACTACAGACTAGACATTGAAATAAACACTTCACATGGATTATCTGGAGTAATCTTCTCTTCAATGCTCTGCTTTTCTCTGTTTTATCTCTGTCCCTTAGTATCCAGTTTTACTGGAAATGTGCATATCAAGCCATTAGTTTCTAGTTTTTAGTTTCCAGAAATTTTTGTTGGAGATGTTACTACTTTTCACATGACACAAATTATGCTACCTTTTTATTGTTGCCTGATATAATCTTATAAATATCTGTACAATACACAAGATTAAAGCACGCTAAAAATACTGTTTAGTTAATACCACATTAATTTACATTTCTAAATTTTAATGAAATCAGGCAAGATTTATTTATTAGAGTCACATATGACCCAATTCTTAAAAAAGAAAATGATACAAATGACAGAATTTATTATACTTACCCTTCTGGCAATTAATCATAACCTTCTTCTATTAGTTGTTTACATGTATTTTTACAGACACAACTTTAAAATGTTGAGAATAAACTTGTATAATTTTTAGCAACTACTGATTGAATTTGGTCACTTCAACACTAACACTATCCTGGGAATACATGATTTTCTTGGATTTTCTCTTTTATAAATTGCACCAACTTTCTCAAAATAGATATAGTTCTATCATAAGCCCAGGAAATTATTATTTTTTTTTATTTTTAACTATCACTGAAAATCTGTTCAAGAGCACTCTTGGTACCTGTATAATAATTGATGTTCAGAACTCTTTTGCTCAGAGAAAGGGTTTTCCAGTTTGAAGCTAGATATTTATTTTATTTGCAAAATCTGCAACAAATTAATGAAAAAAATTCCTCTGTGACCCAGATTCAAAAACCACTAATGAATCATTTGTGTAATGAACTTGGGGAAAAACAATAATCTAACCTACCATAGTAACAATGGGGAACATGGACTTTAGAGACAGGAGAAAGCATGTGGATCATTAAAAGAGATTTGTAGGACAACTTTAAGAATCTCATTAAAAACAAAACCTAGTCCAGTTTTCTTTAATTAATTGTTAGCACACAAGGTAGCTAAAAGATCTCTTTTTCTGCTTTACCAATTTTTATGCAAACAATGAATTATACATAAAGATTTTAAAATATTACTCAGCTTTACTTTCTCAGAATGTTATTCTTATTACCCAAAACATAAAAATTCTTCAGACAAAACAAATAAATAATTTCAACAAACATGCCAAGATTCAACTGTGAGCATTCTAAAAGAAAGCAGTAATGTCAATTTCTTTTTGTGCACTAAATTATCTGATATATTTTAAGTTATGTTAAAAGCTAGTACCCCAGCCTTTCTGTGACTTCAAATCCACTGAAAGATCTTCACAACATAAAATTTCTTCTTTCATACAATTGATTTTATTATTCCCCCAGGAATCGAAATATAATAGAATGCATGACAATATTGTTAAGCTAATTTCTTAAAATACCACTAAGTATAAGGATATTTTTAAAGCTCACATTCAATAAATATATTTTTATTTGTATTAATTTGACAAACCCTAATTGTATGCAGTAATGGCATGCAATATGTTTTGATGTATATTTACAATGAGGACTGATCAAAATATGCTAATTAGCATATCCATTGAAGGGTTATAGAAAATAATATTTCTAAAAGAAAGCACCCCAAGAAAAAAATTAAGGGACATGTGGCTCTGGAGTAGGGAGAGAAATTAGCCAAACATTAAGAATAGATGTCAGGTGCTTTTACTATATACAAGACAAAGACTGTTTGAGATGATGGGTATATTAATTTTCTTGATTTTAGTAATCATTTTATCATGTTTATCACGTTGTTTACTTTAAATACATACAATAAAACCAACAAAATGATACATAAAATAATAAATGTATATGTATAATAAATTGAAACTATACATTCACTGAAAGCAGCAATTAAAAATGAAATGCAGGAAGCATATTAATGTTATAATCAATATAGCATAAATTCAACTTTGGTTTCAACACTGATACATTCAATTCCTCTTGTTGGAGATATTTTTCTCTTTTATTTTCTGTTATAATGATCCAAATATTTCTTGTGTCATATTTATTGTGGAGAAAGGTGTACTCTCAAGATATTTGAAATTATTCATACTCAAGGACAAAAACTAAACTGACAAAATTTTCTTTCAATACTGACAATCTACTAAAAGATACAGACAGAGACAAAATGTTATAATAGTAGAGATACAGGATGTTTCTGCATGGTGACTCTTTGGGGTTTGAGCATGTAGGATTTTGATTGGACAGGGAAAATTTCTTAGAAGGAGTAAATTTGATTTTGAGATCCGAGACATAAAAATTAGAAAAAATTTTTGAACATATAACCATCATATAGAAAAGATGAGGGACAAAAAAATTAGAAAAATGTAAATTCAAATGCCATTGGGATGGGAGAATTAGTTTCAAATGATGAGCGACATGAGCTTTTTGTGGGGGGAATCTGGTAAACAATTTATACACTTATATTATACTGCTGTTTATTTCCTGAAAATATAGTACTATATTTATAGCTTTTCATATTCCTTTTAGAAAATTATCTAAATTTTAAAGATATTATATATTTGGCTGCATTTACTTCCTTGATTTCTTTTATTTTATATTTTTTCCCTGTGTTTTTGCTTATTTCACTAACATTTTTGGGTAGATATATTAATATAGCTATCCATATCTGGCAGATATTTTTGTAGTATGAAAACATTCTAATTTCTCAAAATAGCATTTTTTAACCTGATTTCTTTTAACTTCCTTTTTTATTGAGAAAAGCCTATCCTATTTAATATTTTGGCTTTATTAATTTGATATAATTTACATCTCACAATATTCAACTATTAGCATTTTAGAGGTTTTTCTCATATTGAAAGGTTTGTAATTCCCTTTCATGACAAAACAATAATTCGTGATGCAATTAAAGTTTTTTGTTTTTATTATTTAAATTTACTTTATAAACTAACACATAAAAACATAAAAAAGTATACATATTTATGGGGTACAACATGATTCTTCAATACATGTATACATTGTATAATATTCTAATCAGGGTGAAAATAATCTGTCTTTGCAAACATTTATCATTTCTTTATGACTGAAACATTCAAGATCCTTTATTCTAGCTTTTTGAAATATCTGACATATTAATGTTATCTGAAGTCACTCTTCCAGGCAGTAGCACAGCAGAACTTCTTACTCCTATCTGTAACTTACTACTTATCAATTTACCTTTCCCCATTCTACTTTCCCCAACCTCTTGCAATTGCCACTCTACACACAACTTCAATGAGATGTATTATTTTATATTTCACACATAAAGTACTTGTCTGTCTGTTCCTGGCTTATTTCTGTTTGTATCTCTCTTCTTTTGGACTGAGGATTGAAGTAGGAGCACTTAACCACTGAGCCACTTCTCCTGTCATTTTTATTTTGTATTTTGGAGACATAGTCTCTCTCAATTCCTGAGGGTCTCACAAGTACTGAAACAGGTCTCAAACTTATGATCCTCCTCCCTCAGCCTCCTGAGTCACTGAGATTACAGGCATGCACCACTGCCCAGCTTATTTCTCTCTTTTTTTTTTTAGAATAATTTTTTTATTCAGACCACAATTTGGAAAAGTTATAGTCTTTAAAATATTCCAGAGTCTACTATGAGGAGGAATGAGTACTAGGTAATAAACATTGAAACAACAGCATATAGTGCTTTGGTGTGTTATGCTAAATAACTTTTCATTTGTTTCATTAAACCCATCTTTTCTCCATTTGGGCAGAGTTTATAGTAAATGATGACATTTGTCGTAAGGGTGGTTGGTTAAATGGGAATGGCTGTGCTTCTGAACCATGCTCACGTTACCTTCTAGGCATCACGGAATACTTAGATATTCTATTTCTCTTAATGCAATTGTTTCTACTTTCATCTATGTTCTTGCAAATAACAAGAGTTTTATTTTATGTCTGGGAAGTATTCCAATGTGTATATATACCACGTTTTCTTTATCCATTCTTCAGCTTATAATCACTTAGCTTGCTTCTTCCATTTCTTGTTTTTATTTCTGAGTGTGCATAAGAGGATTATTTTTATTCTGATTTTTTTGTCCTCTGTTTGTAGGACCTAGAATAGTAACTACCGTAAAGAAAGTACCAAATACATATTTATTAGTTGAATTAATGAATGATTCATTTGGACATTTTGGATTGGAAGAAACAGTGGTGATGATTATTTGTTCTGTTGTCCCTGAAAATGTAAAAAATGACAAGATGTTTATATCTATTTTATTTTCTTTTATCTTATTTTTTGGTCTTCAAATTTGAAAATGAAGCAAGGATTTAAAATTTTGAAAGCTATTAACATGCCTATTATGAAATGAAATGTTCTTAAAAGAGTCTTTTGGAGAAGATGCCACTGGATGAGGATGAGCAAGAGCGTATTGAAAAAGTTAACTTGCCAGCAGACTTCGGGAAATTCACCAAACTTGTTCATCAATTTCATGTCCCTTATTTCTTGAAAAACATAAAAATTCTTTTGACTGAGTCCTTGAAAGCCTGTTGTACTTGCTTGTTCCTTAGTGTGTAATTGAAGGGGGGTTCAGCATGGGAGCAATGGAAGTAGTGAGGACAGTCACTCCCTTATTAATGGCCACTGAGTACTTTGCTGAAGGTTTAATGTAGATGAAGATGCAGCTGCCATAGGTGAGGGAAACCACAATCATGTGGGAAGAACAGGTAGAAAAGGCATTTTTCTATTGCTGGGCAGAAGGGAATCTTAAAATTTTCTTTATGATGTAAATGTCGGACAGAACTACACAGGAGTGACATAATGAGGGTCAGTACAGCACAGATGATAATGGTCTGTTCCATAAACCAAGTATTTGTGCAAGAGTTTTCAGAGGGGAAATGCGTCATGAAGAAAATGATCAATGATATTCAAATCAAAAAATGCCAGATTTAGGCCCAGGCTGAGTGGGAGGATTAAAAGGAACAGATCAGCTACTCAACAACAAAAGACAAGTCTCCCTCAGACTCTAGTACTCATGACAGTCACATAATGCAGGGGCTTGCAGATGGCCACAGAGCGAACATAGGACATGGCAACCAGGAGAAAAAATTCAGTTACCCCAAAGTTGACAGTAAAAAATACTTGACTGACACAGACATTGTAGGTAATCATCTTGTCACCTGTTGCTATGTTATATAAGTATCTGGGAATGCATGCAGAGGTGAATGAGGTCTCCAAGAAAGCAAAATTTTGTAGGAAATAGTAGATGGCTATTTTAAGGCAGGGATTCACTAAGATGAGAGAGATAATAGTCATATTTCCATTTATGCTTAACATGTAGGTAAGAAATAGAAAGATTAAAATCTGAACCTGCAGTTGTGGATCATCTGTCAGTTCCAGTAGAATGAAAATTGTTACAGTATTGTTAGCATTGTTGATTCCTGACTTCTGTTAAATCTACAGGTAACATTTAGAGACAGTTTGCTACAGAGTATTTATCAGTTTTACCTCTATCATTTAGGTTTTTTCTTATTCACAATGGTTTTAAAAAATATTTCATGCTTACATTTGAGAACTATTTACCTTTGAAGTGTGTATTTAAATGTTTTGTGTGTGTATTTGTATATATGTGTATATCTATGTTTATAGGCATATGCTCTAAAATAACAAATCACTTAATTTTTAGATAAAAGAGATTACATTTCTAAATGAATTTTATCATGATTAAAAAAATGTGATAATCTCAATGGTTTGTTTTGAAATTTAATAATGAAACATATTATTTGATGTTTTCAAACTCCCCAAACTTCCTCTGATTAACTTGGGATATTCCTAAAGCAAATTCTAAGTGATTTGTGAATCGCTGTGAAGTAAGAAAAATATTAATTCTGTTTTGTTTTCAGATACTATTTGTTTGACCTATATGTCAGATCTACATGTAAAGCAACACTCTTCAAGTTTGGCTAGCTGTCATTTATTCTGAAATACTTCATATATTGGTTTTTCTAAGCCCTCTCAAAATATCACTTTTTTTTAAGTACCTGTTTCCTCATTTCAAGTCAGAGTTATTAATCTCTTCCCTGTGCTACTTCAGTCATAACACATTTTTTTTAGTAACTCAATGGCACCTATCCCACAAAAGTCATTCTAATTTCCCAGTAATTTACTCATTAAATTAACTATTTGAATTAACTTTTTTCAAAATAGATTCTTATAGTTATACACTTCCATTCTGAGTTTGCATACAGCCATGTATTTTGTACTCATAAAATTAATATTTATGAATTGGAATAAATACTTAAAAGTGAAAGACCTTGATTTATAATTCAAAAGAAAACTGTCAGAATGTTCATTATTTTTTAAAAAATATTTTAGTTATCAATGGACCTTTATTTTATTTATTGATATGTGGTACTGAGAATTGAACCAAGTGCCTAACACTTGCTGGGCAAGCACTCTGCCACTGAGCCACAACCTCACCCAGAATGTTCATTATTATCTTAAAATAAATATCTTGAAATTTTGGTAAGTTAAATAATAATACAAAATCCTTTATCCCCTCAATAAATAATTTTATTTGTACATTTTAATGGAAATATTTCTTTATTAATTTTACTAAGATAAGTAATTTAACATTATGTTGGCATTAGTCTATGATTAGACTTTTTAAAAGGTCAATATCATTTACACATGAAATATGTTCTTAAACAGAATTTTGCAGTCTTTTTCTGAATAAGTAAAAATAAATATTTTTCTAAATTTTATATTATTATTAAATTATTTTCTATAATTTTATATTATATTTTATATTATTATCCTTACTGCTCTCTTTCCCCAAGCATGTCATAATCCCTACATTCAGATATTTTTACAAATTTATACTCATTTTCTTAAGATAGTCATAACATAAAATTTTTAGTAACAGATTCTCTTTTATAAACTTATTTGTTGGGTTACTTTTACATTCAATTTACAGTATTATTTATTCAAAGCTGAATTGGGATTTCTATTGTAGTCAAAGTACTTGAGATATTATGGCTTTTGATTCAGAGTGATATCTCAGAAAATGAATTTGTAGGTGGTCCCTGTACTTACATTTTTATCAAAGAGTTGAAGAGTTGGTATTAATTCTTCCTTGAGTTTTTGTCAAATTCACCTTCAAAATCATTATATATTGGGCTTTTATTTTTTTAGGGAAGTTTTGACTACTACTTCCATCTATTTGTAATTAGTTTGTTCAGGCTATTCTTGATTCAGCATTGGTAGAGTACAAATTTTTCTAGGAATCTGTCCAGTTCCTCTAAGTTATTCCATTTTTGTAGCATATAATTTTTATAACAGTTCATTATGATTTTTTTCCTGAGGTATCTGTTTTCTTTTTCATTTCTGATTTTATTTATTTCATTCTTCTCTCCTCTTATTCTTAATTAGACTGCCCTAGAATATGTTGTTTTTCTATTTTGAAGAAAATAACATTTTGTTTGAATAATGTAAAACATTGTACACACTTCCTAAAGGTGAAAAGGAACAACAAACTCTTTCTTTGATTCAGTAGAATTATTCTTTCTAAAATGATGAAATTTCTGATATTTTACTAAAAATTTTTAAAAAAGTAAATGAAACACCTAGAAGATTTTTCTCAATGGATATAATTAAAAATGAAAGCATTGATATAGATTATATAATATGTGAAATTTTTCATATAATAAAAAGATGATCATAGGAAAATATGAACTTTTAAATATGTATTACTGGGCAAATTGATAAACAATTTAGAAAGATAAAATTAGTTCATTTCTTACACCTTACATAACAATCAACCCCAAATGGCTTAGGGAATCTAAATGTAAAAAATGAAAATAAATGGTATAAAAGAAATTGTGAGCAAATTTCTTTTTGAATTTCTGTCTGATACATAGAACATAAATGATCCATATATTTATAGAATGTGATCTGAAATATTGGTACTTATATTATGAAATATTTAGGTAAGTGTAAACACATAAATCTCCTCAAATATTTTTCATGCCTTTATGATGAAAACATTCAATAACCTTTCTTTCAGATTTTTGAAATATACATTGCATTGCTGTCATCTGTATTCACCCTACTGTGCAATAGCAAAGAACTTCTTACTTCTATCTAATTGTGTCTTCATTCCCAATGATAAACCAGTACTCATCCCTCCTTCTTCCTTATTCTTCCCAGTTCTGTTAACTATCATTTTACTCTGGTTTTCATGAAATAAATGTTTTTAGATTCCATATTAGTGATATCACATAGTGCTTGTCTTTCTGTGCCTAGCTTTTTCCACTTAACAAAATGACCTCCTATTCTATTCATGCTTTTTCAAATGACAAGATTTTATTGCCCCTGAGGTTGAATAGTTTTCTAGTGTGTGACTATGCCACATTTTCTTTATTGTTCATCATTTGATGAACACCTAGGTTGTTTTCATTTGTTGGCTAATGTGAATAGTCTCCAATAAACAGGAGTACAGATGTTCCTCTGACCTACTGATTTCATTTTCACTGAATATGTGCCCATCAGTGGGATTGCTGGAGCATATGACATTTCTATTTCTAGTTTTAGAGAATCTTGTATACTGTTTTCCAAGTGGTCCTAATTCACATTTCCATCGTTCTGTTCTCTCCACATCTTCAGTAACACTTGGTGTCTTTTGTCTTTTTGATGATAGTAAGGTAATATTGTGGTTTTGATTTGCAATTCCATGATAACTTGTCATGTTGAGGATTTTCTTATATTTGTGTTGGACATTTGTTTGTTTTCTTTTCATGAATATATATTTAGGTTAATTTCACATAATTAAAATCACGTTTTATGCTAGTTTTTATTTTAATTAATTTATTTTTTCATTTTTTTGACATTGAGTTATTTAAGTGCCTTATATAATTGAATATTAATCCCTTGTCACATGTAGGCTTTACAAAAATCTCCCATTAAAGAAAAGCCAAGGATAAGATACATGGTTTAGCTGCTCTATTTCACCAAACATTTAAAAGAGAACTAATACTAATTGTTCCTAAATTTTTCCAAAAAATTAAAGAGAAGAAAATTCTTACAAATTTATTCTATGCAGCCACTATTATACTAACACCTAAGCCAGACAAGGATGTACACACGTGCGCGCGCACACACACACACACACACACACACACACAAATACACAGAGAAATCTATATGCTATGTCCTTGATAAATATAGATTCAAAATTATTGACCAAATACTAAAAACCTGAATCCAATTAAATTAAAAAATTATTCATCAGGCTAAGCTTGTGATTCAGTGGTAGAATGCTTGCCTAGCATGTATGAGGCACTGGGTTTGATTCTCAGCACCATATAAAAAAGTGAATAAATAAAATAAAGGTATTGTGTCCATCTACAACTAAAATATATTTTAAAAAATTATTTAGCATAATCAAATGTCATTTGTCCTAAAGATGCAAGGATTATTGAACATGTGAATTAATAAATAATAAAAATATATTAATAAATATGTCATCATATTGAAGGACAAAAATATAATAATTTCAATACATACAGAAGAGGCATTTGATGAAATTTATTATCCCTTTATGATGAAGACTTTTAACAAATTAGGTTTTGAAGGAAAGTAACACCAACATAATAAAGGCTGTGTATAACAAGTCATAAGCTAACATCATTGTCTATGGAGAAAAGCGGAAAGGTTTCTAAGATCTGGAACAAAATGAAGATGGCTATTTCCCTGATTTTATTCAACATAATACTCAAAGTCGGAGCCAGAGCATTCGGCAATAAAAGAAGTAAAGTGCATTCAAATTAAGAAGGAGGAAGACAAATTGTCTATGTTGGCAGATTACATGATCTTCCTAAACATTCCACCAAGAAACAAATAGAATTAATAAGTGAATTCAGCAAAATTGCCCAATAGAAATCAGTATATAATACAGTTCAATTTCTATAGGTCATTGGTGAATTATCTAAAACCAAGAGAGAATTTCCATTTGCAATAGTTATAAAAATACAAAATATATAAGAATAATCTCACAATAAAAACTACAAACATTAATGAAAGAATCAAAGATGAAAGACACAAAAATGAAAAGACATTCCATGCTTTTGAATTAGATGAATCAAAAGTTAAGATGTTCATATTACCCAATGTGATCAACAGACCCAATGCAATTTCTATCAAAATATCAATGGCATTCTTCACAGAATTAGAAAAAAATCCTAAAACTCACATTCAACCACAGAAGACCCTAAATAACCCAAACACTTTTGAGCAAAAGGAAAAAATCAGGAGACATTACATTACCTGACTTTAAAATATACTGCAAAGCTATAGTAATCAAAAGAGCATGGTATTTGGGAAAAGAAAAAAAACCAGATGCACAGACCAGTGGAACAGAATAGAAAGCCGAGTAAAGCAACCCACACACCCACAGCCACTGATTTATGATAAAGATGCTAAGAACATGTGTTGGGGAAAAGATATCCTTTTCAATAAACAATGCTGGTAAAATTTAATATACAAATGCTGAGGAATAAAGCTAAATTCCCATCTCTTATCAATCCTAAAAACTAAGTCAAAGAGAAAGAAAGATTTAAATGTGAAACCTGAAATTAGAAAACAACTAGAAGAAAATACAGGGGAAATCTTTAAGTCATTGGAATGGGCAAGGATTTTTGGACAAGACCCAAAAGCATAGGACACAAAAGCAAAAGCAAATTAATGGAATTATATTTTAAAAAAAGCTATTCAACATACGAAACAGTTAATATGGTGAATTTCTTTTTATCTTTGATATAAGAAAGGGTTTTTACCTGTTTATCAAATACAGGCACAATAAAAATGATCAATACATTTAAAGAAGCTAAAATAAAGTGTGTTTTTTTTGTTATTGTTTTTTAGTACGAGCACATAGACACAATCTCATAAACAGATTCAAATCACATTCAACCTAGGAGAAAATACTTGCAACATTTCAAGGATACAAAGATGATATTAATGATATATAAATAACTCTTAAAAGGTGTAAGAAAATAAAAACTTGGTAGAGAAAAGTAGCGAAAGATGTATATAAACAATTCACAATTATATAGGAAATGACTTTTTGACTTGTGAAACGATATTCAATCACACATATAATTAGAGAAATACAAAGGAAAATAATTTTCTGTTACCATGTTCAACCTGTAAGATTGCCAATACTTTATAATGACAAAAACCTCTTCTGATGTTAAGGTTATTGAGAAACAAGAACACTAATAATAGACTGTTAATGGGAGTGGAAACACTGTGTGTAGAAAATGATTTAACATTGCTAACTTAAAATGAATGGCATTTACTTTTGACTCAGAAATTCCAATTTTAGGAATTTATACTGACATTATGACCTCCAATATTATATAATTTCTTTTTTATTAAAAAATTATAAAAATGCATGTCCATGATTTTATTCATGGTTGCACTCTAATTGACAATATTGAAAACAAACTATTAGCTAAAAATGAGAGCAATTAAATATGTTATGACAGATCCTTATAAAGAAGGACGATGCAGCCATAACAAATTTGAAATATCTCCAAGAATAGATGTGGTGTGTTTGACAGGATATTATTATTTAGTGAATAAACCAAAAGGAATCATGATATCTGTAGTATATAAAATTTAGCTTGAATTTAGTTAGTTTACAGAGGCTATATTTTTTTCATTTTATATTCTCAGTTTTCATATCAACTTAAAAATATTTTTCTTTCTGTTTCTAAATCCTAAACTATGTATCTGGGAATGGGCGAGTACTAGGCAATGAACTAGGAGAGCAATGTACACAGAATTCCTGGAAGCAAAATTAGAACATATAAAAGTGTGTGTGTGTGTGTGTGTGTGTGTGTGTGTGTGTAGAAAACACTTCTGTAATTCAAAAATTGGCAGTCCCTTAGGAAATAATAACGTTTTGGGATCTCAGTTACCCTGAGAGTTCTTTGTTCTTGTTAGATGTTTTCCTGTAAGGAGACATAAATCCTTCACGGTATCAAAAGATGGTTAATTTTCATATTTCATTGCATATCACATTTAGGAAGGGTCAGATAGTGGGTTATAGCAAATTTTAGGAAAGAAGGTAATTTGATAAATTTCCTGAAAACATGTAGTACATGAAACAAAAATAATCTTTATTAAATAACGTTTAAATCAATCATACGTTTTATGTAGATTTAAGTGCTTAGGGAGAAAAACTGATCATCAGTGTTCTCTGTTCACCAAGATGCTGAGTTAAGTATGGAACTACAGTGGGTTGGTCCAGATAATGTATACAATAATCTGTATTAAACTATTAAATGGTTAGTGTTTTAACTACTAACTATACTTTAACTTGTAGATATTGGTGAAATATTATAGATAAGATAAATAATGATTTAAAACTGACAAGCCTTTTAAATTTTAATTTTTATGTGGTATCCACTATTTTCAAAAAAACTGCATATAATTGCATTTATTGGTCTGTGTTCACATGATCTTATATTATTTTCCCTCATAACATATGTTGTAAAGATACATGGTATGTGTGATTGTTGAATCTGGACAAATCAACAATTTAATATGAGGAAATTCTATTTTATTATATAATTGAACATTTATATCGGTGTTCTCATTGGGATCATTTGTATAAATGAGATAATTTTATAATATATACTTTCACAATCATCTGATTGTGATAAGGAACTCTGGACGTGGATCACTGCTCTTTCCATTGGTTTATGCTTTTATTAAGATGATTAAATAAGGGAACTCTAAATATTTACTCTTTTTAACCAAATTATTTTGGAGCCATTGCTTTTCTTTGGCTTTTATCTTGCTTCATCTGCCTAACATAACTTGTCTCATTTTTTCATCTCTTTCTAAGGCCCATCTAAGAGGCAAACACTTAGATATCTCCTTCTTTAAATTCCTGTAGAGAACACTGGGAAGACCTCTCATTTTTTGTTTAGTTTTTTTTTTTTTTTTTCCGTACGAGTATCAATAATTCTTTTTAGGATGAGTGTCGATAATTTATCTTCTAGTTAAAACTTATATGAAAACTTGAGAGTAAAACTTTTAGACAACTGTGTGATTTTAAAGCTATAACTTCTGAAAATTATCTCTATTAATCTGACCCCTTGCACTGAATGTAAGCCTGGGCAGAGTGTTTTAATGTTTTGTTCTACAGAACAAATGCAGAACATTGAGAATAGTAATTGTTACATTTATAGTTCTAAATAGGCCCAAAGTTACAGTTATTAACATAGTTGCTTGTTTGCCTGACATTTCCATATCATTATTTTGCGAAGGCTGTAGATGCTATCCAAAATTTATCTGAATACCAGTCCAACAATGCAGTGTAATTTTGAAATTCATCACATATTTTCCCCCTCTAGATCATTCTGACTTAAAGTGTACTCATGATTGCAGTCTACACATTAGGGAATAAGCAAAGAGGTATGTTTTAATAATATAAGCATACTATGTTTTAAAAATTCTTCCCTTATTACTTCTCTATATAATTATCTTTCTGAATTTTATTGATTCATTTTTTTCCTTAAAATCATTCATCTAACTTTTAAAAAGTGTCCTTTGTCTTTAGGTTTCTATAACCCTTCTATTCTTCTCATGATGTAGTTCCCTTCTAATGACATATCACAAACACCTTTTTATATTTATCTGCTTCAATAAAACTTTAGTGTCCATTGCACACCACTGGATCTTATTTGTTTTTAGAGCTATAACTAGAAGAAAAACATTATCTCCTTCTCTACCAGCATACTACCTGAAATTCATAAATGAGCATTGCATAGCTCTATCTGAAACATAATTTTGCTAACCATAACTTGAGTACTAGCTATCACTGTTATTAGATAGAGCTTTCCTTCTACTCTCACCATTAAGACATGATAAAAGACACAACATGGTAATGGGAAACCATACAATAGTGACAGTGTTTATATTAGTGAATTCAAATGACCCACATTTGAATGTTGTGTTATTTATTTTCCAGCTTCACAAATATTTGTTAAGCACTGCTTTGATCTGATCATCCCCTCACTCACCCTGCTGTATATTCACTGGATTCTCATATATTTTTTCTTTCTTAGAAATTTCCTATACTATTATATGTATCCATAAATTTCTAGTTATTTTGGCTACTTGGAAGAAAACTATTTCGTGTAATCATTGTGTCACCTGAATGATAATTTGCTTGATCACACAAGCTAGGTATGGTGGTGAACGCCTATAAATCTAGCAGCTGGTGGGGGGCTGAGCCAGGAGGCTTCTGAGTTCAAAACCAGCATCACCAACTTACTGAGTCCCTAATCAACTCAGTGAGACTGTGTCTCTAAATAAATAAAGTGTGTGGGGAGGTGCTGGGGATGTGGCTCCATGGTTAAGTACCTCTCAGTTCAATCCCCAAGACAAAAAAAAAAAAATCAAATACTTGAAAACCTATTGTCATAAAGTATTTGAAAGATTAGTTATAGATTAACATGAGTCAAATTGAGGAAATACATTTCAAATGACTATTAAATGTCCTATAAACTGGTGAGTAGGTCACACTAAGTTCTAGAAAAGGCAGGATCTCTCAGTGTTCTCATAAAGATGAAGTGTGGATTATGTTCCTTGTGATGAAATCTAAGCTGATTTGAGAAATATTTGTGAATTGGTAAATTTTTGAAAATGGAGTTTTATATAGCTGAAAAGGAAGAACTAACTTCTTACTCATGATATTAGTTTTTATTTTCTGTAAACTTGATAGGACAAAAGAGAAATGAAGAATCAATCAGTGGAGATAGAGTTCATTTTACTTGGACTGACAGATGACCCTGTGCTACAAATTGTGATTTTCCTGTTTCTATTTTTCAATTATATCTTGAGCCTGATGGGAAACTTAACCATCATCTGCCTCACCCTGCTGGATCCCCGCCTCAAGACTCCAATGTATTTCTTCCTCCGAAATTTTTCCTTCTTGGAAATTTCCTTCACAACAGTCTGCATTCCACGGTTCCTGATAAGCACTCTCACTGGAGACAGAACAATTTCCTATAATTGTTGTGCAACTCAATTATTCTTTTTTTTCCTACTAGGGATTACAGAGTTTTACCTCCTTGCTGCCATGTCCTATGACCGCTATGTTGCCATCTGCAAACCTCTGCATTACCCAGTCATTATGAACAGCAGGGTGTGCTACCAACTGGTGCTCAGCTCCTGGGCAGCTGGATTCTTAATTATCTTCCCCCCTTTGCTCCTTGGACTCAAACTGGATTTCTGTGCTTCCAAAGTGATTGATCACTTTCTGTGTGACACTTCCCCCATCCTGCAGATCTCTTGCACAGATACACATTTAATAGAATTGATGGCCTTTGTCTTAGCTGTGTTAACACTTGCCCTCACATTGTTATTAGTGATCCTCTCCTACACATTCATCATCAAAACCATTCTCAAATTCCCTTCTGTTCAACAAAGAATGAAAGCCTTTTCCACCTGCTCCTCACACATGGTAGTTGTGTCTATTACTTATGGAAGTTGTATCTTTATGTATATGAAGCCATCAGCAAAAGAAAGGGTGACTTTAACTAAAGGTGTAGCTGTGCTCAATACCTCTGTTGCCCCTTTGCTCAACCCTTTCATTTACACTCTGAGGAACCAGCAGGTGAGAGAAGCTCTCAAGCATGTGCTCCAAAGGTTTTGTTCTTTTGAAAACAACAAGGCAGAGTTTAGACATAAATAAAAGTTTTTCCTTTGGAATCAAAATAATTACAAATAAGTTATTTGTAAACATAAATAGATGTCATTTGGAGTAAAAATAATTGAACACCAGGCTTTGGTTCTTACTTCATAGTCTCTGAACAATAAAGATGATACTAACCCATGAAAGAAATTCAACCTACAATTCATTATATAAATTTTTATGTTGGTTTGGAGAAATATTTACATATTTAAAGCATGTGTATAAAAACATTTCCATCTGCCATTGAATCAGAGTATATACAATGATGATCTTTAGTAACTGTTCTGAATGCCTGTCATGCCAATTCTGAAATTGTATCAGAAATGTTTGAATTACATGTCTGACTTCTTTTGTTCAAAATAGCAAAGTTCACCCATGCTATTGCATGCATCCACAGCTTCTTCTTTATGCTGTTGTGATTTAGCAGCATGTCTCCTGTCCTTTCGATAGTTTTTCCTCCCTTACTCCAATATTGTGATATTTTACTTTCTGAGGAATCTCTCCACAAAACGGAATCTTTATTTTTCTTGGTGTGAAAAATGAATAAATTGAATGCCAATCCCTGAAAATTATCCTTTCATATGTCCTTTTGAAATAAAATCTGTCAAAGGGGAATTAATAGGAATGGACTATCTCCTCATGTCTTGCTGATTTTATTCCTCAATTCCCATCTTCCAGAGAAGCTTAAGAAATTATCCCTTAAGTAAAAAAAAAAAGAAAGATACCTGTAGAGAAATTCATTCCACATTTTGTTTCTCTCCTTATGACCCCCTTTAGCTGAAACTATACTTGAGTTATTTGTTTTTATAATTCAGTAGACTCCAAGATTCATCTTGCTTTTAAAGACCTGAGGGAGCCAAAAGCCAAAGTGTGAGTGTTGACAACAAAATGTCGAGGAAATTAATACTGAAAATTTCAGGTTGGAGCCATGCAGAAAAGGTATAGAAAATGTGAGTGGAAAATGGCAATGAACTTTAGTAATTTCTTGGAGAGTGCTTATGAAAACTTTAGCAGCAAAGTAGGTAATTCTCAAATACTTAAGGAGAAGATACTCTGGATATCATGTTAACTCAGCAGCCTGACTACACCTCTGGAGAATAATAACCTTTGCTTCTCTCTAACATCCAATTTTTGTACAATGTCCTTTCATGGTTTTAATTTACCATTATGAGAAGGAAACTCTGGGAAATGTCTTCTTAGTTGGTCCTCTACTGTTAGTGAACAACTAGGAAAGTCATGTGTGATGTTGACTCAGCAACCTATAATTCAATGAAGATTTAATGACTAAAGCATGGTATCAGAGAATGCAAAGCACTGCTTCTATCACTGGCTCTGCTCAAAGAGTGGCACATGCCTGTAATCCCAGTGGCTCAGGAGGCTGATGCAGGAGAATCTTGAGTTCAACACTAGCCTCACTAAAAGCAAGGAACTAAGCAGCTCAGTGAGACTCTAAATAAAATACAAAATAGGGATGGGGATGTGGTTTAGTGGTCAAGTGCCCCTGAGTTCAATCTCATTACTCTTCTCTCCCCCCCCCAAAAAAAAGAGTGATATCAGTGTTGTGGACAGGTGGGGAGGGATAAGAAGTATTTTTCATCTTGTTACTCAATTTTCTCCCATAATATAGGGCTGTTTGAAGTTCCTGTCCATTACAAATGCTTAAGTCCATGAAATCTACTAATGTTGATGTCCTGGTTGGTAAGCATGATTTTACAGGGCAAAGTAGATAATTTCTGATGTAGTGAAGAATCAGGAAAAAAGAGCAACCTACATAAGAAAATATATTACTATTAAAGCAATTTAATTTTGCCAATCTAAAACAGGTCTATGTTTTATGATCTCTATATATCCCTGTAGAACAATATCTCTACTCCAAGTTCTTCTAGGACAAATATTTCTTAGTCATTGAATTACAATCCCTAGGGAAAAAAAAACTATGCTCATTCATTCTTTCATTTATTACTTCTCCAAACAGTTATCTAAGAACATGTATTGTACTAGACAAAATAGACATGCTCCTGGACTTTGAATAAAGATAGTTTCATTGACAGTGGAATGAGGTTTATAAAATAAAATGCATAGGACAAGAAATATATTTGAATGCATGTATGATTATATCAAAATTAACTGCAGTATTATGTATAGTTATGGTGCACTACAAAAACATTTAATAAACAAGATTGGCCTTAAATTGATAACTTCTTAATACTGTGATAGATGTATTCCTTATGAAACTGTTATCTATTTCTGTAAATATAAAATTATTAGATATTAAATGCTTAGCATATGACCTTGCATAGCATAAGCTTTCAAGATTAAGATTTTTTGGACATTTCAAGAAATTTAGGATACTAGCTGTGAAAAAAGGCTCTGAATATGGCCTGCTGTTGCTTCTCAGTCTGGGCCATTAGATCTTCTCTAAGTGAACCCAAAGCTTCAGGTGACTTTATTATAGGCCTCCTCCACTATCTTGATCTCAAGATAGGTGAAGAGCACTATTTCAATCTAAGTTTTGGTTTTTTTTTGTACCACAGATTGAACCCAGAGGCATTTTACCACTGAGTTACATCTCCAATCTTTTTTTATTTTTTTTTTTGGTACTTTGAACAGGGTCTCACTAAGTTGCTTAGTACTTTGCTAAGTTGCTGAGGTAGGCTTCAAACTTGTGAACCTCCTGACTCAGCCTCCTTAGTTGCTGGTTACAGGTGTACACCACTGTGCCTGGCTGCAATCTAAACTTCTTGAAACAGAATTTCTAAGAACTCACTAGTCATTAAGTTCACTGATTTCCATTCATAAACACCCAGTGCTTGTCATATCAGGGATTTAGAACAGTAAGAATATAATTAATAGTGTTAACTAATCTTGGAGTTAGGGCATGAACTGGGTCCACTGAAAAAATGTGGGAAGTTTGGACTAAATTGCAAAAGTGATGAAAAGAGAAGTCATCAGAATCAGAACTGGAGACCAAATTGGAGTTAGTGTTGTAGAACAACTGAAAATATTAGTGGCCCCAAAATTCCTATATTAGATAGAGCTTCTCCACATCCCTAACACCTTTTACTCTATTCCCCTTCTTGCCTGGTCAGTATTACTAGGTGTTGATCTAAAAAGTGGCATAATTTACATATTTCCATTACAATTGTTTATATTGAATTATGTAAGCAAAATTTAATTTTTTCCAGAAAATCTCAAATTATACTAGTGTGTCACAACACTTAAGTTTTTATCCAATAGTTCCTTTAGTTGTTAACCCATAAGTAAGTTTCATTTGCATAGTATTAATCTTATATTGATAAGATGCATTGACAAAACATTTTTAAAATGTTGATAGTTGGAAATGTTAACAGCAAGGTAGTTTGATCATTTTACACCTTACATCTATATTGAATTATTGAATTATAACATTATATCTCATATAGTTGTACCATTAAAATAATAATTAATAAAAAGGTATGTTGCATTGAGATTCTTTCATTATGGCTGTTAAAAACAGCCAGGTGTGGTAGTGCTTAGCTGTAATCCTAGCCACCCTGGATGCTGAGGCAGGAAATCCACAATTTTGAGGCCAGCCTTAGCAACTGAGCAAGGTACTAAGCAACTTAATGTGATTCACTTTCACTTTCAAAATAAAAAAGGGCTTTGGGATATAGTTCATTGTTAAAGTGCATATGGGTTCAATCCCTGGTAGAAGAAGAAGAAGAAGGAGGAGGAGGAGGAGGAGGAGGAGGAGGAGGAGGAGGAGGAGAAGAAGAAGAAGAAGAAGAAGAAGAAGAAGAAGAAGAAGAAGAAGAAGAAGTTGTCTAGATTGCAATAATGCCCCTTACCGATTATGAGATCAACAGATTGAAAGCCTTAAATAGATGGAGATACAGCTTCCATAAATTTACATTGGGTTGTAGTCATTTATATGGCTAATTTATATACATTCAATGTTTTTCAATTTCTTTTTTGTTGTTGTTGTTGGTGCAGGGATTGAACCCAGGCCGTTGGGCATGCTAAGCAGGCACTCTACCTACTAAGGTATATCCCCTACCCCTCACATTGTTCACTTTTAAAATAATTTTATAGTCATCTAATAATTATAATTTCTCGACAGCTAAAGGTTAATTATAGATAAGTCATAAAACAAAATAAATATATAGATATATGAACATTTGCCTTGCAAATACAAGTCTTTCAAGAATTTTGGGGTCTGGTGTTGTGGTTCAGTGGTAGAGCACTTCCCTACCATGTGTGAAGCACTGAGTTCAATCCTCAGCACCAATAGAATAAATAAAATAAAGATCCATCAAAACTAAAAAATAAAAAAAAATTAGAAAAAGAATCTTAGCATCTTACATCATGTAAATTCTATTAAACTTAGTTCATTTGCCCTGTGACTTTCAGAGTATTCAAACTCAAAAGGACAGGAAATTAGTGGGTTTTTTATTTATTTCATCCCCACTGCCTGAAATGGTGCCATGCTTTAGAAAAGGCTTTCAATATTAGAATTTTATATAAAATCAAAGGCCGTGAACCAAAGTCATTTCTGCATATCACTGACCAATCATCAGAAAGAGAAAGAAGGAAAATTACACCATTTTCAATAGCCTAAAAAATAAAATACTTGGGGATCAATTAAATGAAAGAGGTGAAAGATATAAATAATGAAAATTACAGAACCCTGAAGAAAGAAATCAAAGAAGACCTTAGAAGATGGAAAGATCTACCTTGCTCTTAGATAGACAGAATTAATATTAACAAAATGACCATACTTCCAAAAGCAGTATACAGATTTAATGCAATTCCAACCAAAATCCCAATGACATTCCTCATAGAAATAGAAAAAGCCATCATGAAATTTATCTAGAAAAATAAGAGACCCAGAAAAGCTAAACCAATCCTTAGCAAGAAGACTGAAGCAGGTGGCATCACTATACCAAACCTTATAGAGCAATAGTAGCAAAACAGCATGGAATTGGCACCAAAACAGACTGGTAGGCCAATGGTACAGAATAGAGGGCACAGAGACTAACTCACAGAACTACAATTATCTTATATTAGACAAAGATGCCAAGAACATGCATTGGAGAAAATATAGCCTCTTCAACAAATGGTGCTGGGAAAACTGGAAATCCATATGCAACAAAATGAAATTAAACCCCTATCGCTCACCAGGCACAAAACCCAACTCAAAATAGATCAAGGACTTAGGAATACAACCAGAGACCCCATGTCTAATAGAAGAAAATGTAGGCCCTATTCTCCATCATGTGGGATTAGGCCCCAACTTCCTTAATAAGAGCCCTGTGGCACAAGAATTAAAATCAGGAGTCAATAAAAGGGATGGACTCAAACTAAAAAGTTTCTTTTCAGCAAAAGAAACAATGTGTGAGATGAATAGAGAGCCTACATCTTGGGAGCAAATCTTTACCCCTCACACATCTGATAGAGCACTAATCTCTAGAGTATATAAAGAACTCAAAAAGCTAAACACTGAAAAATCAAATAGCCCAATAAATAAATGGTCCAAGGGCCTGAAGAGACACTTCTCAGAAGATGATGTACAAGAAATTAATGAATACATGAAAATATGTTCATCATCACTAGCCTTAGAGAAATGCAAATCAAAACCACTCCAGTCAGAATGGCAGCTATTATGTGTACAGACAACAATAAGTCTTAGTGATGATGTGGGGAAAAAGATACATTCATACACTGCTGGTGGAACTGCAAATTGATACAGCCAATATGGAAAGCATTTTGAAGATTCCTTGGAAAATTGGAAATGGACCCAAGATTTAACCCAGCTATCCCTCTCCTCAGTCTATAACCTAGGAATTAAAAACAGCATACTACAGGGACACATCCACATCAATGTTTATAGCAGCACAATTCACAATAGTTAAACTTTGGAGGCAACCTAGATGCCCTTCAAGAGACAAATGGATTAAAAATGTGGGATATATACACAATGCAATATTATAATAAAAGAGAATAAAATCATAAAATTTACAGGTAAATGGATGGAGTAAGAGAAGATAATGCTAAGTGAAGGTAGCCAATCCCAAAAACGCAAATGCTGAATGTTTTCTTTGATATAAGGAGGAAGATTCATAGTTGGATAGGGAACAGGGGCATGGGAGGAATAGAGGAACTCTAGAAAGGGAGTGGGGTTGAATGGGAAGGGAGAGCGCATGGACTTATAAATGATGGTGGAATTGGAGGAACATTATTATCCAAAGTACAGGTATGAAAACATGAATAGGTGTGAATATACTATGTATACAGAAAGAGGTATGAAAAATTGTGTACTATATGTGTAATAAGAATTGTAATGCATTCTGCTGTCATATATAAATAAAAAATATTAGAATTGAGAAAGTCTATCAACGCAATTACTCAATCCCAAATATGTGGTGAATGCATTGACTGTTTTTTTTTTGCAGGTTCTTTCAGATTTTCTATTATGTGAAGTCCTTTAGTTGCCTGGTGGTAGGTTTTGTTTTTGAGAACACTTATCCTGAAACTCCTTCCTTGCAAGGAAAGGAATTATGTAAAAAGTCAAAAATATATATTTAGAGATCCACAATCTTTTCAGTACACTTAGAGTATTTTTACACTAGCAAATTCCCTTACTTATTTAAGAACAATGCAATTCTTTTGACTGAGTCCTTGAAGGCCTGTTTTACTTGCTTGTTCCTCAGTGTGTAAATGAAAGGGTTCAACATGGGACTGATGGACGTAACAAGGACTGTCACCCCCTTGTTAATAGCCACTGAATCTTTTGCTGCAGGCTTAACATAAATGAAGATACAGCTCCCATAGGTTATGGAGACCACAATCATATGGGAAGAACAGGTAGAAAATGCCCTTTTCCTTTGTTGGGCAGAAGGGAGTTGCAAAATAGTTATAATGATGTATACATAGGATAGAACTACACATATGAGAGTCATGATAAAAGTTAAAACAGCGCAAATTATAACCATCTGCTCAATGAGCCATGTTTCTGTGCATGAGATTTTTAGGATGGGTTCTGCATCACAGGCAAAATGGTCAATAACATTAGAGTTGCAGAATTCCAGATTCAGGACCAAGCTAAATGGTGGGAGTATGACCAACAAAGCAGCTGTCCAGCAACAAATGATGAGTCTTGTGCACATCCTGGTGTTCATGATGGTCACATAGTGTAGGGGTTTGCAGATAGCTATGTATCGGTCATAGGACATGGTGGCGAGGAGAAAAAATTCTGTTACACCAAAGAGATCAGTGAAAAATATCTGAATGGCACAACTGTCATATGTGATGGTCTTATCCCCTGTTGATAAGCTGTACAAGTATCTGGGAATACAAGCAGTTGTGAATGAGATTTCTAAGAAGGAGAAGTTTTGTAGAAAAAAGTACATGGCAGTTTTGAGGCGTGCATCCAGCAAGGTGAGGGAGATGATTGCCAGGTTCCCAGTTATACTCAGCATGTAGGTGAGAAAGAGAAAGATGAAAATCACGAACTTCAGTTGTGGGTCATCTGTCAGTCCCAGCAGGATAAATGTTGTTATTGTGTGATTTCTCATAAGTGGACCCTGACTTCTATTTAATTTGCATTTCAAATTCAGAGATGTTTGTGTAGGATAGTAATTCACAGAGGAAGAACCTGGAAAACCCATTCACATGTATTTAACTATTTTGTTTACAAATATTGTCATTCACTGGTAGCATAGGTTCTATAATCATATATATTTGGTCATTTCAGGGTAGATTAAAAAATCAAATTGCATTATCTGTACCAATTCCAAAATGTTATGGTTGCTTCCTTATTATTGCATTCTGTTCTTATTTTTTATTTTACCTGCATCTCAGATTTAATTTTCCCAAAGAGTTAGATTTGACTACTAGTGTTTTCTGAGATTGAGCAATTTTCCTTATTTATACTGTGAACCCTAAAGCTGAACCATAAACTTTCTTTTTCATATTTATGTTTCCTTGAAGTCTTGTTATTAATACAATTATATCACACAGACAGTTAATTATACAGGCTCTCCTTCTGTAGCTGAGGATGTCAAGTACACTTGTGTTTTCTGTAAACAACTACTTCCTTATTCCCCTGGTTTTTCCTCATAATTTTCTATTTAAAATACTCCTTTCCTATTGCGGTACATAAGAAAGAGTATTTTGAGGTTGAATTTATTGTATAGGATGATAATATAAGTTAGGTATGGAATATATACCTGTTAAAAATCACATATTTTTTTATTTTTTAATGTCTATAAGTGTGAAGCACAGTCCAAAATACTGTATTAGTATCCCAAGGTCCAAAATATATCAGGTTTAAACTATTACATATTTCTTCAAGCATGATTTAATTTCAATGTGACTCACTTTGTTGGTGTAAAATGGAAAATAAAATATTACTCTTCATATATATATAATCTGTGATAGTATATTATATAAAATATTTATAAAAGTACCTGTCTAACAATGAGTAATAAATATAATGTAACTACTTCAGTGCCCTGGTTCATAATTATTTTCCTTTTCTTGGTTACCATACATTCAATCATTATTATCCTTAAATCATGTTTTGCCCCCATGTTTCTAAATATATGAATTACATGAAAGTTTATCAAATACTTCCCTTTTTCTGTTGAAGTTTAGGAAATGTCTAAGTATAATGTTATAATTGTGTGTTTTCTTTATTTGCTTTTCCTAATTTTGAGACAGGGTCTAACAAATTGCCCAGGCTGGCCTTTAACTTGTGATTCTCCTATCCCAGCCTCTCCAGTCCCCGAGATTATAGGAATGTGCCACCCTTCCCAGCTCAGAAGTGTTTTCAACCACCCAGTATTTCTAGTAGCCTCTGTTAACTTGCTGATTGTTACATACACATTGAACCTGTCACCTTTTTGCTTTGTCATTTCTAGACATTTTTTTCTTGCTGCTGTCTCTTATGTTGATAGTTCTTAGTGCTTCATTATTTCTTTCTGATAGATTATTTTCCTGAATTTCTCAGCTCTAAAATGTTATTGCTCTTTATGATCTCAATCGTATAATCACATGTACCCCAAACATGACCAAAGTGAAAAATCATGATTTTCCACACCCCTTTTTACTTCTCACCTTGTATTCTTTATAATCAAATTAGTATGCTCTAATTATTAAAACTTTACTACAGAATAGACATTGAAAAAACACTTCACATGGATTATCTAGAGTAATCTTCTCTTCAATGCTCTCTATTTCTCCATTTTATCTCTATCCCATAATATCAAATTTTACTGGAAATATGCATATAAAGCCATTAGTTTCTAGGATTTAGTTTCCAGAAATTTTTGTTGGGGATGTTACTACTTTTCACATGACACAAATTATGCTACCTTTTTTATTGTTGCCTAATATAATCTTATAAATATCTATACAATACACAAGATTAAAGCACTCTAAAAATACTGTTTAATTAATACTACATTAATTTACATTTCTAAATTTTAATGAAATCAGGCAAGATTTATTTATTAGAGTCACATATGACCCAATTCTCAAAAAAGAAAATGAAACAAATAACAGAATTTATTATACTTACCCTTCTGGTAATTAATCATAACCTTCCTCTATTAGTTGTTTATATATATTTTTACAGACACAACTTGAAAATGTTGAGAATAAATTTGATAATTTTTAGCCAATACTGTTTGAATTTGGTCACTTCAACACTAACACTATCCTGGGAATATGTGATTTTCTTGGATTTTGTCTTTTATCAATTGCACCAAATTTCTCACAATAGATACAGTTCTATCATAAGCCCAGGAAATAATTTTTTATTTTTAAGTATCACTGAAAAGTGTGTTCAAGGGAACTCTTGTTACCTTTAGAATAATTGATATTCAGAACTCTTTTGCTCAGAGAAAGGGTTTTCCAATCTGAAGCTAGATATTTATTTTATTTGCCAAATCTGCAACAAATTAACGAAAAAAAAGTCCTCTGTGACCCACATTCAAAAACCACTAATGAATCATTTGTGTAATGAACTTGGGGAAAAACAATGAAACCTACCGTAGTAACAATGGGAACATGGACTTTAGAGACAAGAGAAAGCATGTGGATCATTAAAAGAGACAACTTTAAGAATCTCATTGAAAACAAAACCTAGTCCAGTTTCTTTTAATTAATTGTTAGCATACAAGGCAGCTAAAAGATCTTTTTTATGTTTTACAAAATTTTTATGCAAAAAATAAATTATACATAAAGATTTTAAAATATTACTCAGCTTTACATTCTCAGAATGTTATTCTTATTACACAAACCATAAAAATTTTTCAGTCAAAATAAATAAATAATTTCAACAAACTTGCCTAGGTTCAACTGTGAGCATTCTAAAAGAAAACAGAAATGTCAATTTCTTTTTGTGCACTAACTTATCTGATTATTTTAAATTATGTTAAAATCTAGTACCCCAGCATTTATGTGTCTTCAAATCCACTGAAAGGTCTTCACAACATGAAATTTATTCTTTCATATAATTGATTATATAATTCTCCCAGGAATAGAAATATAATAGAATGCATGAAAACATTGTTAAACAAATTTCTTATAATACAACTAAGTATAAGAATATTTTTAAAGCTCACATACAATAAATATATTTTATTAGTATTAATTTGACAAACCATAATTGTATGCAGTAATGGCATGCAATATGTTTTGATATATGTGTACAATGAGGACTGATCTAAGTATGCCAATTAGCGTATCCATTGAAGGGTTATGGAAAATAATATTTCTACAAGACAGCGCCCCAAGAAAAAAATGAAGGGATAGTGTGGCTCCAGAGGAGGGAGAGAAATTAGCCAAACATTAAGAATAGGCCTTGATGAAAAAGCAAACTTTCATCCTTTCCAGGTTCATCACAAGGCAAGCATCTCCACGAAAAGTAAACCTTCACCCCTTCCCAACCACAATGGGTCCTGAAGGAAGGAGGCAAATACCAAAACTCTGGGCCCTAGAGTTTTACACTCTCCCATTGCAGTGAGTCTTGGAAAGAGAAAAGCAAATAGTGAAGCTCTAGGTAAGCTCTAGGTGGGTTCCAGGGAAAAGCAGTGAACAATTGACTTGGGAGCTTTTCCCAGTGATGAGAAGTTTAAACCTTTTTACAATTACCTTCCCGAGTTAAAATTTTAACCTGCACAAGTAGGTCCCTGACTGTCCAAACTGCACATCTGCAGTCTCTATTGATTAAGTCACCCTCATTGTAAACTATAAAACCCAATTTCTTCTGTAATCCAGAGGGCCATTTCCTGTACTCAGAAAATGAGCCCTTCTGAGCCTGATCAATGGACTTTGCTGCAGAATAGAGGAAAGCTTGCTGATCCAAGGTTTGCTTCCTGTTTCCTGCCTCTGTCATTTGGTGGCCATGTGCTTCCATCCATCACCTCCCATGTTTTAGTGCTTAGAGATTTGAACTTATTTTCAACTCTTTTGTAATATACAATATACTGTTATTCAATATATTAACCCTGATATACAACAGATCTCCTAACTGAAATTCTGTGTTCTTTGACCAGTAAGTGAAGAAAATATATTTGCTGTTACAGGCTGCAAAGAAATGTGGAAAGAGATAGATGAAAAGTGATGGCTGAGGATAAGAGGGTTCCTTCTAGGATGATAGAAATGTTCCAAAGTTAGATTATGGTGAGGTATGCACAACTTTGTAAATATAACACAATAATTTGATTATATATTTCATTGTACAATTATAAACTATACTTCAAATACTTATATGTATATAAGTCACATATTAATAAAGGTGTGTTTATTATTTTTTACTATGTATATTTAAGGTGTACTCTATGGTATTTGATTTACTAACACAGCTGTTTTCTTAAAAAATGGATCAAGCTCTTCAATTAAAAGGAAATGACTGAAGTAGGGTGAGTTGGTAAAAATCTCATGGCTAGTGGAATGACGACAGGATCTGGATTTAGATACTATTACCTCAAGGTTAAGTTTTCAAAGAGTTAACTCTTTTGAAAAGTTTCAACTCTTTTTTAAAGAGTTGAAAACCCTCAGGATCTGTGATTTTATATCCTTTATTAGAGAACATGCAACTAACTGGGTACAAACTGGATGCACCTTTAGAAAAATAAAATGTATGATATTCAACCAATCTATGCAATGTAGGTCAAAGTGCACAAACTTGCAGGTATGCAAAATGAATGAATCTAGGGACAGTTTACATCAGGAGGACTATAATTAATAATATTTTATTTTATACTGAAAAATCATTAAGAGATGTCAGATGCTTTTACTATACACAAAACAAAGACTTTTTGAGATGATGGGTATATTAATTTAATTGATTGTAGTAATAACTTCATCATGTATATCATATTGTTTACTTTAAATACATACAATAAAACCAATAAAATGATACATAAAATAATAAATATATATGTATAATAAATTGGAACTCTATATTCACTGAAAGCAGCAATCAAAAATGAAATGCAGGAAGCATATTTATGTTATAATCAATATAGCATAAATTCAACTTTGGTTTCAACACTGATACATTCAATTCCTCTTGTTGGAGATATTTTTCTCTTTTATTTTCTGTTATAATGATCCAAATATTTCTTGTGTCATTTTTATTGTGGAGAAAGGTGTACTCTCAAGATATTTGAAATTATTGATACTCAAGGACAAAAACTAAACTGACAAAATTTTGTCTTTCAATACTGACAATCTACTAAAAGATATAGACAGAGAGAAAATGTTATATTAGCAGAGATTCAGGATGTTTCTGCATGGTGACTCTTTAGGGTTTGAGCATGTAGGATTTTGATTGGACAGGAAAAATTTCTTAGAAGGAATAAATTTTATTTTGAGATCAGAGGCATAAAAAAATGAGGAAATTTTTTGGGACATATAAACATCATCTGGAAAAGATGAGCGACAAAAAAATTAGAAAAATGTAAATTCAAATGCCATTGGGATGGGAATTAGTTTCAGATGATGAGCCACATGAGCTTTTTGTGAGGGGAATCTGATAAACAACTTATACTCTTATATTATACTGCTGTTTATGTCCTAAAGATGTAGTACTGTATTTGTATCTTTTCACACTCCTTTTAGAAAATTATCTAAATTTTAAAGATACTATATATTTAGCTGCTTTTATTTCCTTGATTTCTTTTTACTTTATTTTTTTTTTCTGTGTGTGTTTCCCTATTTCACTAACATTGGGTAGATATATTAATATAGCTATCTATATCTAGAATAATTTTTTGTAGTACAAAAACATTCAAATTTCTCAAAATAGCATTTTTAACCTTATTCTTTTTTATTGAGAAAGCCTATCCTATTTAAAATTTTGGCTTTATTAATTTGATATAATTTAAAATCTCACGATATTCGACTTTTAGTATTTTAGAGGTTTTTCCCAAATTGAAAGGTTTGTAATTCCCTTTCATGACAAAAAAACACTAATATTTGTTGCAATCTAAGCTTTTTGTTTTTATTATTTAAATTTGCTTTTTTTTTTTTATTGGTCGTTCATAACATTACATAGTTCTTAATACATCATATTACACGGTTTGAATCAAGTGTAAATTTGCTTTTTAAACTAACACATAAAACATAAAAAGTATACATATATATGGGTGTACAATATGATTCTTCAATACATGTATACATTGTATAATATTCTAATCAGGGAAAAATAATCTGTCTTCCCAAACATTTATCATTTCTTTATGACTGAAACATTCAAGATCCTTTCTTCTAGCTTCTTGAAATATCTGATATATTAATGTTATCTGAAGTCACTCTTCTGGGC